>NC_042998.1:172053264-172353264 GCF_006345805.1 Octopus sinensis
TATATTACGGAGATGTATATATATATATATATATATATATATATATATATATATATATATATATATATATATATATATAGACTATTAGAGTAGAAAATAGAGCTCGTTTACCCTTAGAATTACCTGATACCCGGCAGTATTATGGTATACTACCAATTCTAGGCTTAGGCATTCCTCATGTGTGAAAAAAAAAAAGGAAAGAATAGAGTCAAAAGGAAGAGGGAGTACGATTCGACAGCTGTTTAATGATCACTACATATGTTTCAATACAACATAGATCCACATATATGCAGGATTTAAATTTAAATAATAGGACCTAGTTGTATCTCTTCAGGTGATATAAACGGAGCAAGTTGGATTTGAGAGCATCGAAATCAAACACTTACTTACGGAGACAGCGATTTTATATCACCTGAAGGGATACAACTAGGTCTTATTATACAGGTAAACCGTTACTTAATTTGATTTTAAATCGTGTATATATGTGGATCTATGTTGTATCGAAACATGTGTAGTGGTCATTAAATAGCTGTGGAATTGTACTCACTCTTCCTTTTTACTCTATTTATTCTTTCCTTTATATGTATGTATATATTTGTTTTGCAAGATTTTTGATGTGAAATCGTGTGTTGAAACAGATAATATTGATTTTAGGAATGGCCATTTTGCCAGTTTAGCCGAAATAAGATTAAGATTAATGTAAAAAATAAATAACACTGAAGCAAAGTAACACCAAATATATAGTGCGTGTGTTTTTATTGGCTAAACTGGCAAAATGACCATTCTAAATACAATAAATGTATATATATATATATATATATATATATATATATATATATATATAATATATATATATATATAATATTGTTTGGCATCCTTGTCGTCTGGAGACAATGGAGTTGCGCATTTTTTTTTTTTTTCTAGGTCCAGTCCGCTGTTATATTTTATTTCCTGTTACATTTCTTGCTGTGGCTGTGTAGTCCTATCCTGGACAAACACTCCCTCTGGCAGGTACTGCAAATGTAGCGAAGACTGTTCCTGGCTGATTGTAGTGCCATGGTCTCTTGTTTATGTCTCTTCCTTTCTTTCCATTTCTCCTCTCTCTTTCTGTCACTCCTCTGTATACCCTCTTTTACTGTACGTTGCCATTCTCCACGGTTGCCGGCGACTGCCTCCCAACCGCTAATGTTGATGTTGCAGGCCTTCATATCCCTTTTGCAAACATCCTTGTAACGCAAGATCGGTCTACCCACAGACCTAGTACCCCTAGCAAGCTCTCCGTAGAGTATGTCCTTGAGGATTCTGCCATCTTTCATACGGCTAACATGCCCGAGCCATCTCATACGTCTTTGTGTGAGGAGTGCAAACATGCTTGGTATTCCTGCTTGCCTAAAAAAAAAAAAAAAACTCGTAATAATATATATATATACTATATATATATATATAGCGGGACTCGCGGTAGTAGAATCGCGGTTTCGATTCCCAGACCGGGCGTTGTGAGTGTTTATTGAGCGAAAACACCTAAAGCTCCACGAGGCTCCGGCAGGGGATAGTGGCGCATTGTGACCAGCGATGTGTAGCAACATCTGATAGCCTGGTCGGTCACGGTCAGGGTGATATATATTATATATATATATATATATATATATAGTATAAATTTAGATAAATAAGGATAAGATCGTTATTTAAAATGCCGATCATATCAAGTGTCTAGCATGGGAATAAAAACCTCATAGGTAATAATAGTTATTAAAATTATAATCAAGGGTATCTTTTAGATACCGCCATGCTAGATATAGCAGCCAAAACTTGACTCTAGAACCACATTAAATGTTCATACAGCACCAGGAAAGAAGACAGATAAAATAAACTACCCAAAAAATTTCTTTTGCTAGTTTATTTTGTCTCTTTGTCTTATCTCCTGGTGCTGTATAAACATTTAATGTGGTTTTAGAGTCAAGTTTTGGCTGCTATTTCCAGCGTGATGGTATCTCTTAGATACTCTTAATTATAATTTTATATATATATATATATATATATATATATATATTAATATATATATATGCATAATGTTTATGCATACATACACGTGTGTATGTACACACATGCACACACACATAAACATATGACTCTCATAGATAATATTAACAAGAACATCAACTTTACTATGGGATATTGCAAGGATAAATTTTCCTTTTACATATAAAAAAGTAAAAACACAGAGTAGAATTCAGAGAGATGTATATTATAAACCAATTTACTTTTTATTTTATGTCACGGAAAGCACACGTATATTGATTAAAAAAATAATAATGAAATTATTGTATACAGTGCTCAGGTGCACCACAATGTGTAATCTAGTAAAACGAATATTCATCATTGAATCAAATCCAAACATCCGATAGAAACGACTAAATGAACTAAAAGATATTCTGATTAATAGACGTCATCCACCATCGTTAATTATTAAAATAATCGAAAGAGTAGAGGCAATTGGGATCTTTTCGGTATGAACGGCAGTTTTTAACATAATTTCTAGGTAACTAAAAAAAGTTTAACTTCGTATACTGGTAGAATGTGTTTATAAAACATCTTTTTCTCTTGGCTTTATTGAGAAAATTCTATAGTTTGTAAGATATTTGTTGTTTTTTTTCTTCAATTTCTGCAATTTCAACCAATCAGTGACGTCCATTGAGGTAAAAAACATTCTGTGCCGTATGGATATGTCCCTCGTTTAAGAAATAGATTGGGTTTATTTACATTTGTGAAGAAAAAAAGATACCCTTCCCCCACCCCTTACCCTAACCCTAATCCTAACTAACCCTAACTAACCCTAACCTTAAAACAGGTTGAAATGCAATAGATCGATACTAGGGTCATAATTATGGGTGACAATTTCATATGACACTGCTAGAAAAACTGCCGTTCAAACCGAAAAGATCCCAATTTTCTAATATTTATAAAATAAATTTCCCCTTAAATTTTTGAATAATTAAAAGTACAAAAATTTACGTCTACTTAATTTGAATCGGATAATATATACAATATTACAGCCCTTGTTACCTAGTGAGACTATAACGTGTTTACTTCCGGGTGATGCACTATAGCAAGACATTACCTGCGTACACGGCAATGAATTCTTCTGTAAGAAGTAAAAACCGATTTCAAATCATAAGCTTTCATATAGTTTTGCAATTATGTTGCGGCTGTATGGTAAAAAGCTTACTTCCCAGTTGCATGGTTCGGGGTTCAGTCCTACTGCGTGGCACCATAGAAAAGTGTCTTCTACTTTAGCCTCGGGACGACCAAAGCCTTGTAAGTGGATTTGGTAGACGGAAACTGAAAGACGTCCGTCGTATGTATATATATATATATAATATAGGATAACATTTTTTCGAAAAAAAAGTTTATCAATGGCCAGCATATTAAAAATACCTTTAAAGGTTAAATTTATATACAACTTATAAACAAGGACAGAAGAAAAAAATTCGAATGCCAAATATGCCGAAACTAGACACAATGTCCATAACCATATAATTCATCACTATAAGCACGTGTCTCGAAGAAAACTGACAGAAATTTCTAAAAAATTCCGTTATTACCCTTAAAGTTATATATATATATATATATATATATATATATATATATATATAGTATATATATATATATATATATATAATATATAGAGAGAGAGAGAGAGAGAGAGAGAGAGAGATACTTATATCTGTGTGTGTGTCTTGTGTCTATGTAAGTCCCCCACCACTGCTCGCCAACCGGTATTGGTGTTTTCGGTTTCCTTAACTTAACGGTTCGGCAAAAGAGATGACAGCATAAGTACCAGGTTTTAAAAATGAAAATAAGTACTGGAGTCAATTCGTTCGACTAAAATTATTTGACTGGAATTCACCGCAAAAAAAAACGCTTCTCATTTCTTTGTTCAATCTCTCTCACTTGTATGGAATATGTATATATATATCTATATTATATATATATTATATATATATATATATATAATATGTAGGTCCCGGGTTGATTCGGGGTTAACCACAGTAAATAAGGTACTCAATACATAGCAGAGTAAAAAAAAGAGCTTCCTGAAGATTTCTCTTGAATGAAACAGTTCTAGTCCTAGTCCTGTAGAAGCTCCTTCTATATAATAAATTATATATTATATATATATATATATATATATATATTATATATTATATATATATATATATATATATATATTATGCGTTAGATCCAAAAAGGGTGACGAGTGAAAATTCCGTAAATAATAATAATTATAAGCGTTCACCGCGTATTGGCTCAAGAAAATAGTCTAATATTGGAGTATGTAAGCCCTCGACTTGGTGAGGAGAAGCGGGTATTGGTACGTGTGAGAATCGAAACTACATCTCTTATATTCGCAATAAGTGCGCTGACCGATTGCACCAATTTACCAACCAACCAACATCTTGCCCTTCGATTTAATAACTATAATTTCATACTGTTGCGTACTAATACCCACTTTTTCCGTCGTGGACTTATATGCCCCAGTATTAGATTATTTTCTTAAGCCAATACACGGTGAACGCTTAAGAGCTTATAATTATTATAATATATTTTATTGTGTCTGGGGAGAGTCATTCTCTTTTAGTGCCTTATTATTTAACACACTCACCGGTTCGATTTCCACTCATTTACTTATTTATTTTTTCTAAAATTTTGGTTGCGTCTTGCAACCTTTTCAATAGTCGTTACTACTGAAAAAGTTGCAAGACGCATATTGAAAATATTACAAAAACATAAATAAGTAATAAATGAGTGGAAATTGAATCGGTAAGTGTGTTAAATAATAAGGCACTAAAAGAGAATGACTTTCCCCAGACACAATAAAATATGCTTCATCACACGAACTCACATAAAGAATCTTGCAAATCAAATACAAAAACAAAATAGTATAGTCTATCTATCTCTCTCTCTCTCTCTCTCCTCTCTCTCTCTCTATATATATATATATATATATATATATATATATATATATATATATATATATATATATATATATATAGTTGTTAATCCAAACAAGAAAACACAGAAAAAAAGAGAAAAACACAGCAACGCAGGACGTGGAACAATTAAAGTATATATATATATATATATATATATTATATATATATATATATATATATATATATATATATATATACGGAGTAAACACATAAATGTGAAACAAGGTGGAAAAAAGAGTACTCAAATACCAGTGCTAGAGTAATATGCTTTATTTTAAGCAGCAGAAAATTCAACAAAATCTGTTACTCGTGCCGTTCATCAGACAGTTTTTGCTAGCAAAAACTGTCTGATGAACGGCAACGAGAAACTCAGATAACAGATTTGTTGAATTTTCTGCTGCTTAAAATAAAGTATATATATATATATAAAATAATAAAAAGTGAAAAAACTACAGAAGGCTTGTTTTAAAAGGTTAAAAAATATATATTTGAGTCATATGTCAGAAGAATGTTATAAATTTTTTTCATACAAGACATAGTTTTTGAAGAAATGACCGAACAGCCTTCTGTAGTTTTTTCACTTTTTACTATTTTCTATATATTCAACCACGTGCTTTCACACACCAACTTTCTCACTATATAAATATATATATAGATAATATATATATATATATTATATATATATATATATATATATACGTTATATATTTATATATGTATATGTATATATATATATTATATATATATATATATATATGTATACAAATATATACTTACATATTTATATATATGTGTATGTGTACACACGCGCACACACACGCACACACGCGCGCGCACACACACATATACCACCCACAATACACACACGAATATATATTTATATGTATATTTCGTTGTATTTATAATGAATATTTAAGAGGTGTAAGAAACAAGATGGGAGAGAAAAAGAGAGGTGTGATTGAGAGTTTAACATTTATTGAAGTATAAAGCAGAAGCAGAAGAAATTTAGAGTTTCTGATGAGGTGGTGGCGTGTGCATATTTGCGTTGAGTGGCTAATTTCCAAGATAGAGAAAGGTTAGAGAGATAACGGTGACTATCACGACGGAATAATTCTTGCAATTAGAAAATTTGTGAAGTCATTAGTCAAAATCATTCGCTCAAAAAATACAAGTTATGTATTTAGAAAGTTGCAATGCTGTCAAATTATCGTTAATCAGGCGCAGGAGTGGCTGTGTGGTAAGTAGCCTGCTTACCAACCACATGGTTCCGGGTTCAGTCCCACTGCGTGGTACCTTGGGCAAGTGTCTTCTACTATAGCCTCGGGCCGACCAAACCCTTGTGAGTAGAGTTGGTAGACGGAAACTGAAAAGAAGCCCGTCGTATATATGTATATATGTATGTGTGTGTGTATATGTTTGTGTGTCTGTGTTTGTCCCCCAACATCGCTTGACAACCGACGCTGGTGTGTTTACGTCCCCGTAACGTAGAGGTTCGGCAAAAGTAACCGATAAAATAAGTACTAAGCTTACAAAGAATAAGTCCTGGGGTCGATTTGCTCGACTAAAAGGCGCTGCTCCAGCATGGCCGCAGTCAAATGACTGAAACAAGTAAAAAAGTAAAAGAGTAAAGACTAGTCTGTTGGCCCGATAGTTTTGGCTATTCTCTTTCCAATTTTTCTGTTTTTCTTCCCATATTTTTATTTTATCTCCTTTCTTTTCTCTCTCTCTCTCTCCCCCCCTCTCTCTCTCTCTCTCTCTATCTCTCTCTCTTTTGCTTTTAGTTAATCATTACTATTATTGTCATTTAGCTCCCAGTAATACTTGATCGTGTTTTTCTGTGATGAAAAGCGGTTTGGAAGTACCTATACCGTCTTTTGCTCTCGTTATAGTGCATGTAGGACCACTATTACCAATATGTCCAACATCATTTAAATACGGCAGGATGTATTTGGAAGAAGCCTGATGTTTCTTGGAGTTGGCAAACGACTTAGAAGTTTCCTCGTTGGCTCGTGAGGCGTCCAACTAACAAAGAAACTCTAGTACTAACCCGCGAGAGTTCCCATACGCAGTTACTCGAACCCTTTAAGGTACCTTTACGCGATCACTTGAGCCCAGAGGATACCTCTTGGGGATCAACTGCACCCACAAGAATATCTATATGGGATCATCTGGACTCACAAAAGTACTTCTGCTCGATCATTCAAACTCATAGGAGTATTTCTATGATGTTACTGGTGCAAGCGAGGGAATTTCTGTATAAAGCTGTGGCATGTATTTGTGTCTGTATATATTTTCCAAGTTGCTTCTAATTTATATTCATTGAATAAGAAATTTCACTGGGATCTTCCTTCGCTTTGGATGATCAACATTCCATTTTAGGCTACGAAACGGCCTTTAAAATCAACTGATCTATCTATTCATTGAAATACAGTGTAAATGTCCAAGTATTTCAAACACTCGTCTACTCCAAACTTAATCCTTGGGTAGAACCAGGGTGATACAATTACTGTTACTATCCATCCGGCGAGCTTCTACACAATCTCCATCTAAATCAGTTTCGTTTACAAGGTTTGTATCACGCCGAGGCTACCGTAGAAAACATTTACCCGTGATAACAAGCGATGAAATCTCACCTAAGATCTCGTACTTACGAAGCGAAATTATTAACCACACAGCTATACTTGCATCCATTTATTGAATACCTGCAGAAGCACAAAATGTAGTTTACCACACTATTCAGCTTACCCATATAACACAAAGAAGCTAGGTACTATGCGGCTTATCTGCCCTTCAAATATTTGACTCAAGTCAACCATTAAATGTCATGTATTGTAAATAGTAAGCTCTCTAGCTTTATTTTAACCCAGAGATACATGCCTAAGAACATGACGATTGTATATTGAGTTGAGGTTTATCTGTTTATAGAATAATAAGCGTGAAGAATTTATTTCCTATTTCCTTAGATGTCCTTTAGCACACTTTCTTTCAAATGGCGTTTAATGGACGTTTCTACGCCGGAATTACACCAATAAGAATTTTAGAGAGGGTACACTTATCTTAGTTTATGCATCTGTCATGATAATGAAACCACTTGCTTTTCCTTTTTAGATATATTGATATTGAAAAGACCAACATCATTAAAAAAGGTTGTAATTTAACCAGCTCGTGGCCGCCGTCTTCGTGTAAATATCATCGGAAGATTGAGGGACTATTAGTGATTGACATAGGACAGCAGCTTTTCTGTAAATCTGGCTCTAAAGGAACCGTACTTTTGGTCATTGAGGAGAGAGTTGAACTCAAAATGCTGGAGAATGTGATTGCTAATTAGTGTTTCTTTTTTACATTTGAGATATCCAAAGTAAGAATGAATAGATGCGGGAAGTTAGTAGGATCAGAGAAGTTACTCTTCTTGAGGATGGAACATACTGTAGCATATTTCCAAAGACCAAGATGGATCCCCAGAGAAAATGAGCGAGGAGAGAGAGAGAGAGAGAGAGACAGAGACAGAGACAGAGAGATGGGGAGGGAGAGAGAGAAAGATAGAGGGGAGAGACAGAGAAAGAGAAGGGGTAAGGCGAGATAGTAAAGGCACAGGTTGAGATAGCGAGGCACAGGTTGAAGTTAATGGAAAGAACTGTACCGCATAGGTAGACAAATTTGTCTGAAGCTACCTGAGATGTTTTCTTAATGGGTATATATGTGTTCATTGTGACAAGCCTAGAAGAGTGAAAAAGGAAAGCTTTGGAGGGCTTTTGCTCAGTGTATGCAATGTAGAGTTGGATGTAAATCTGATTGTAATGCGGAAGCTTTTCCACGGAATTACTGCTTCCTACTGTTATCATTCAGCTGTGGTGGCACGGAGGATTTCCTAAAATAAAAAGAAACCATTTGGCAAATGAGCAGAAGAGCTGGTTGCAATTTGGACCCCCCCCCCAAAAAAAAAAAAAACAACAGACAAAAAAACAAACAAGAACAGGTTGCGTGATGCTCGAAGGCTTCCTATGTATCAATAACTCGCTGTCTAGTTTGAAGCTTAAAGTTCGACAATCTATGTCTGTGACCTAGTTTCGATTCCTAGATGGAAGCGTTCCAAGCATCACTAGTCATTAATATCTTTGGTAGAAGCATGAACGCTACAGCTTCCTATTTCCACTCCCTGGTGAACATCTGCATAATAATATTAACCGTTGTCTGCTCGTTTGTGTGTGCATATATATGTCTGTGCCTCTGTATGTGTACGAATATACATATGTATGCGTCTGCGTCTCTGTGTCTGTGTGTGTACTTGTATGAGCGTGTGAGTTACGAATCCATTTTTTTGTTTTTGTTGTTTTTTGTTGTTTTTTTTTTTTTTGACTTTTTCTTTTTCCCACGTAAGTGTAAAGATACTTTGTGTAAACGGTTTATTTTAGCTTCATTTCATTTGTGTGTGTACTGAAGAAACAAACATGTTATTCAGCCAGGCAAACACTTCTGAGATGTGACTAAAAACAACAGGGGAAAACATGATGATGAGAAAAGAAATCAACATTAAAACAAAAGATAAAAAAAAAGAAGAAAAAAAAATTAATAGAAAAGGACAGAAACAAAATCATCCTCACCTTGGAAAATTAAATAAGTAAAAGAAAGAAGCAAACAAAACCAAAAAAAAGCATACCCAGTCACAGCGACGTCATACCAGATGCCTTTCCATCCATTCTGTAGTTCATACTGTTTGTATTCTTTATTTTCTTTTCTGCTCGCATGATTCAGGAGAAGTTATACTTCAAGCAAGCAACTTTAGTCTGGGAAATTCAAATTTCGCTTACGTTTAAGCGGTTGAAGAAGAAGATGATGATGATGACGACGACGATGATGATGATGATGATGATGACGATGATGATGATGATGATGATGATGATGATGATATGATGATGATGATGATGATGATGATGATGACGACGACGACGACGATGGTGATGATGATGATGATGATGACGATGATGATGATGACGACGACGACGACGACGATGATGATGATGATGATGATGATGACGATGGTGATGATTATGATGATGATGACGACGACGACGATGGCGATGATGATGATGATGATGATGATGACGACGATGGCGATGATGATGATGATGATGACGACGACGACGACGATGGCGATGATGATGATGATGATGATGATGACGACGACGACGATGGCGATGATGATGACAACGACGACGATGGCGATGATGATGATGATGGTGATGATGATGATGATGACAAAGATGACGGCGGCGACGATGAGAATGATGATAAATGGCGCAGCTGGTAGTGGTGGTGATAGTGGCTGATGGAGATGATGGCAGAAGAAGTAGGATGCATTGATCCAAAATAACTAATAAAAGAAAGTTGATGCGACAGAGGTGAAATGCTTAATGTGTTGATAGTAATCTTTTATACATACATACATGCATACATACATACATACATACATACATAGATACATGCATACATACATACATACATACATACATACATACATACATACATACATACATACATACATACATACATACATACATACATACATGCATACATGCATGCATACATGCATACATACATGCATACAAGCATACATACATACATATGTACTTATATACACACACACATACATATTTATGTATGCATGTATGTATATATGTATGTATATATATATATATATGTATATATATATACATATATTAATGATATATATGTATGCATATATATATATATATATATATATATATATAAGGCGGCGAGCTGGCAGAAACGTTAGCACGCCGGGCGAAATGCCTTGCCGTATTTCGTCTGCCGTTACGTTCCGAGTTCAAATTCCGCCGAGGTCGACTTTGCCTTTCATCCTTCCGGGGTCGATAAATTAAGTACCAGTTACGCACTGGGTCGATGTAATCGACTTAATCCGTTTGTCTGTCCTTGTTTGTCTCCTCTGTGTTTAGCCCCTTGTGGGTAGTAAAGAAATATATATATATATATATATGTGTGTGTGTGTGTGTGTGCGTGTGTGTGTGTGTGTGTATGAATGTATGTACATATGGGTACAGGATGTCACCAACAGTAAACAACATGAAATACGAAAACAAATGAGTTCAATACGCAAACGACGAGAGAAACAAATGTAAAACAGGACAAGTAACACAAAGAACGACACTTCTTCAGTTGTCGGCTGTCTATCTACTCCTCATTTCGAGCATTGAACAACAATATGAGTCTTCGAAGACAGTTGCTCCCATAAGTACAAAAGTAAAATTTTGAATTTATGGAAGGTCAAAGTTGGGAACAAAAACAGGTCAGTGGAGACATACAAGGAAACCGAACGAAAACAAACATGGCGGGTCGTTAGACAAGAGGGTAAAGTAGCGAACGCTGGAGAAATATTTTCTTTGAAAAGAGTAAAGATAGAAGAGAGAGATAGAATACGTCCAGTCCTTAGGACAATCCTGAAGGAAAAGAAAGATGATCACGCGAGAGAAAGAAAGTTGGGCGATGGTCACATGTGAGTAACGAAAGAGAGAAAAAGAGAAAGACAGACAGATAGAAAACGGAGAAGAGGAGAAAAAGATGGGGAGGAATCAGAATAGAGTAGAGTTGCATCAAAAAGACTAAGATAAACTTACTTGGAAATGGATGTGTGGCGTTCTATCAAATAATAATATAAACAATATATATGTGTGTGTGTGTGTTCTTTTACTTCTTATTCTTTTACTCGTTTCACTCATATGACTTCGGTCATGCTAGAGCACCGCCTTTAGTCAAGCAAATCTACCCCAGGACTTATTCGTTGCAAGCCCAGTACTCATTCTATCAGTCTGATTTTTGCCGAACCGCTAAGTTACAGCGACGTAAACACACGAACATAGGTTGCCAGACACAGACACAAACATATACATATATATATGATGGACTTCTTTCTGTTTCTACCTGCCAAATCCACTCACAATGCTTTGGTCTGCCTGAGGCTATAATAGAAAGCACTTGCCCAAGGTGCCACGCAATAGGACTGAACCGGGAACCATGTGATTGGGAAGCAAGCTTCTTTATTTATTTTAAATTGCCATAAAGGCATTACATAGAGGCTGACACTACAAAACATGTGGGGACATATAAGAATTAGAATAAAAATATGATGTTTTGAATGACACATGAAAATGAACATGAAAAACATTAAAATCAAAATATAAAAATAATGATACATGAATGATAACTTGAGAAATGAGAATATGAAAAGTGTGTTACTCACCCCCACTGCGTAACACCACTCACCACCTCTGAGTCCTTTTTAGTCTTTGATTTAGTCTTTCGTTTACCGTTTTCCCCATCACTGAGTGACAACACTCTCTCCTCCATGTACACGTAACCTTTTTCACCGGGGGAGGAGTCTTGTAAATTTTGTTGTGTCTGTTCTTTCTTCTTTTTATCCTGTGGGAAGAGGGGCTGGGTGGGTTTGGTGTCTGTATGGGGAGGGTAGGTTTGAGTGGTCTTGTGTAGGATGGAGTTGGTCTAGGATCCCACATCACACTGACTGTTCTTCCTCTTCTTTCTCTTTTTCCTTTTATTCTCTGTCACTGTCCATTCATCCTCCTTGTTTCTTTCATCTATCTGTACTTCTTTCTTTTTCTCCTCCGTCTCCAGCACCGCTCCTTCTGTCATTTTCCTCTGTAGAAGGCAGTGAGCTCTGTCCTCTACCCATACTTTCAATACTATTTCTCCCAACGTCACCATCTCCGCCAAATTTTCCAGGTGCTTCGCCTCCGCTTGTATGATGATTTCCAATGTTTTTCCTTTATACCCTTCTTCCTCCGTCTCTGTGGCTTGGAGGACAGCTACCTCCTCCTCACTACCAACGAAGACGGCTGCCGCAACCCAAGTCACTTCTATATCGGGTGGGATTCCTTCTACCCTCACCTTAGAAGTCTTTCTTCCAAGGTACGTGGGTAGAAGTACTACTTCCTCCGTTCTTACCGTTGTACTCGCCAACCTCTTTGTCTCCTCCGCTGTCCTAAACTGGACAACCGCCGTCCCATATCCATTTCCTTTCGCTATATATGTTACTTCCATCGAAAGCCACTTCAATGTTTTTTTCTACTTTTTCCATCTCCATCCGCTCCACATCCTACTCTCCAGGGAGTACAACTTGTAGGTAATGGTTTTCTTTTCCATATTTTCCATGACCCTTTTCAGGAGTAATAACTTTACATCATCGCCCATCTTCTGTGTCATGTTTCACAGCTCCTTCAATCCGGATAGATCCAATTCCCTTTTCTTCACCTCTGCAGCCTCAACAAAACTCTTTACTCTTTCCAAATGCTCGTCCATTCTATTTACTGCCTTAACGAGCTCCTCAACTCGCTAAGATCCGAATACATTCCTTTTCACCTGTACAACACTCACCGACAAACCGCTGCCAAGCGGCTCAAAAAATTCCGTCCGCGAATAGATACAGCGGATAGACCGACGCATACGCGGGAAGCAAGCTTCTTACCGTACAGCTACACCTGCGCCTGTATATATAAGGTAATATTTATTTCCTATTTTAAAGTGGATTCAAATGTTCTCTGTAGTGATGAATCAAAATTTGAGCTTTGCAGTGATTTCCCAGAACATTGTGTTTTCAAAGTCGGTGAGATATTCCGCCCTGAGTGTATTTAAAGAACCGTGACGCATGGAAGAAATGAAATTATCTTATGATGTAGGATACACTTTTCTACAAGTGTTCGTGAGGTTTGAGCGATCAAATAATGCTTTAAAATGTTTTAAAATGTCAAAATGGGTTTAACTACCAGCTTACAAAAAATATTCTCTGCAGAAAAAGAAAAAAAAAACAGACCAGCAGAAGTAATTTATATGTCAATAATTTAATGTCCCTGCCCTTATTGCAAAAGCAGCAGGAAAGAGTTAAGGGAAATATCCCTGTAAATTATAGTCTGGTCAGAGTCTAGATTTGAATCCAAACAGAATATTTAGGTATGTATTAGGCACAAACTGGGAAGAATGATTGCAAATTCTGATGATGATTTGGCGAAAACTGAGAAATATAAACAGATCAATTGTGAAATTTATAATGTTTAATCTATTTCTATAAAATTCCCTGTGTGTGTGTGTGTGTGTGTGTGTGTGTGTGTGTGTGTGTGTGTGTGTGTGTGTGTGTGTGTGTGTGTGCGTGCGTGCGTGTGTGTGTGTGTGTGTGTGTGTGTGTGTGTGTGTGAGTGTGTCTGTGTGTGTGTGTTTTTCCTCTAAGCACGGCCAAACCACTGGATTAATCTGTACCAAATTTGGCATGAAGGTTTTTCTTTACTCGGGGAAGATTCTAGTATATTATAAAAATCAAAATTCGCTTAAAAACCAATTTGCTTAATATTTTTTCTTTGTCCTGGAATGTATGTTAACAGGCGAAACTTACATGTAGATAGGTTAGAAATAGTAGCTAATTCTCCCTCAAACCACACTTGTCTCATGAGATAATATACCAGGAATAGCCAAGCACCATTGCTAGTCTATATACACAGGTATATATATATTCATGTAACCTCGTCCGTTTTTCCGTCCTTGTTTTGTATACATTCGAGGCTTTCTTCCAAGGAATCTAATGCGCTTGGCTTAGATTTTCCTTTGAGGCTGGCCAGATCGGAGCAATCTCAAGATTAATCAGCCGAAATTGCGAGGATGATCCGGTTCTTGACTGAAGATTGAAGGCTTCGAATGTCCCGACCATGTTTTTTGTATTGTCTTCTAAATGTTTTGTGTTTTTGTCCCAGTTTGTATTTTTTTACATGTATATATATATATACACGCACGCATATACCTGCACACACACGCACATGCACAAACACAGACAAACACATACATATACACACATGTCTCTGTAAGTGATGTTTATGTGACAATGTGTTTATGTTCGAATCGGACTAATTTATGTGATGAGGCAACTGTGTCAGACATACTTTTGAAGGCGGTATTTCATCATGGCTGTAGTTCAGTGACTTAAACCAGTAAAATCTGACAAAGAAACTTGGTATAGGAAGGATTTGATTGGCCCTATTCAATTACACAGAAGCAAAACATAGAAACATTTTTTCCATGTTTTTAGTTTATTATTATTATTATTATTATTATTATTATTATTATTATTATTATTATTATTATTATTATTATTATTCAGTAGTTTTATTTTTATAGCGTGCTTTCACTTCACTACCGAGCGCAGCTCTGTGTGCCTTGGGTATGTGCTGTGATTTGTTGTGATGCTCTGATGGTTATTGTATGGAAAGTGTTCTGCGTAGGATGTGTGCAGTGCCTAGTAGTGCAATTTTCTGTATGTTATATGTGTTTGTAAGTCCTGGTGTTTTTGTTATGTATTTGTCTGAATATTTTTTTATCATGCCTAATGCACCTACTATGATAGGAATTGTTTCTGTTTTCAGATTCCACATTCTAGTTACCTCTATTTCCAGGTCTTTGTATTTTGAGAGTTTCTCAATTTCTTTTAGAGACACGTTGTCATCAGCCGGTATTGATACATCAATTAGAAAGCATTTTTTTCCTTTATGGTCTCTGACAACTATATCTGGTCTGTTGGCCTTAATTTCTCTATCTGTGTGTATCAGCATATCCCAGAGTATGGTTGCTTTCTCGTTTTCTGTGACCTTTTCTGGTGTGTGCCTATACCATCTTTTTTCTGTTGTTATTCCATAATGTTGGCATAGCTTCCAATGTATGTAGGTTCCAACTCTGTCATGTCTGTGAATGTATTCCTTCTTAGCCAGGACTGGGCAGCCAGAGATAATATGATTTATTGTTTCTTGTCCATCTCCACATATTCTGCAGTTACTTGTAATATTTCTTTTCATTACATGTTTTTGGTAATTTCTGGTGGGGAGGCTTTGGTCTTGTGCTGCAATTAAAAATCCCTCTGTTTCTGCTTTGAGTCCTGAGCTTCTCAACCATTGCTGGGATTTTTCTTTGTCTATTTCTTTTGCGTTTAGTTTAGTGCAGTATTTACCATGAAGGGGCTTTTCTTGCCATCGTTTTATCATGGTTCGTTGCTGTTCTATTTTTAGTTTGGATTTCATTTGTTTTATAGCTTTTGTTGTTTCTTCATCTTCTTCTTCTTCTTCATGTTTATTAGGTGGTATGATTTCTTGTTTGTATTTGTCAGCTTCTTTAAATACTGAGAACAGTTTTTTGTTTTGCTCGTGTTTTGCCGCTATCTGGATCAGTTTTCCTTCCTTCTGAAGTAGATTTTTTGCAGTCCTATGGTGGTTATTTTATAGTAGTTTTCCAGCTGTATAAGGCCTCTACCACCTTCTATACGTTGTATATATAGTCTTTCTTTGTCAGATTTTGGGTGATGCATCCTAGATCCTGTCATTGTTTTTCTTGTTTTCCTATCTATTTTGGTCAGTTCATTTAGTGTTCAGTTAAGGATATTGTAGCTGTGACTTATAACTGGGACAGCTAAAGTGTTAATACCTATTATCTTGTTTTTAGCATTGAGCTCTGCTTTTAGTATTGATCTAACTCGTCTATGATATTCTTTTTTTTATTTTCTCTTTCATTTGTGTGTGTTGTGTCTTATCTTGTTCACGGATACCTAAGTATTTGTAAGTTTGGCTTTGGTCTAATTCTTTTATTTCATTGGTTTTATCTAGTGTGATGTTGCTACTCTTAACTAGTTTTTCTCTTTTCATGGTTACTTTGGCGCATTTTTCTAATCCAATTTCATATCTATTTCTTCGTAAATCCATGAACTGTCTTTAATAGTGTTTCCAGCTGTTTGTCATTTGCAGCGTATAGTTTTAGGTCATCCATATATAAAAGGTGGCTGATCGTTTTGCCGTAACATTTATATCCGCATCCAGTTCTATTTAGCATATCAGATAGAGGTGACAGTGCCAAGCAGAAAAGGAGTGGAGAGAGCGTGTCTCCCTGGAATATTCCTCTTCTAATGGGGATGTCTTTGGTTTTCATGAGTCCCTCTTTTGTTTGGAGGTGTAGGAATGTTTGCCATTTATTCATAGAGTGCTCTATGAATTTTATGATTGTTGGTGCTACTTTGTTAATGGCTAGTGTTTCGAGGATCCATGTGTGGGGGATGCTATCAAACGCCTTTTTGTAGTCAATCCAGGCCATACTGAGGCCTTTCTTCTTTCTGTGGCTGTCTTCAGTTATGGCTTTATTAATCATTAGTTGATCTTTACAGCCATATGAGCCTTTGCGGCATCCTTTCTGCTCTTCTGGGAACAGTTTGTTTTCGTCCAGGTGCTTGTTCAGCCTTTGTGATATCACTGCAGTAAATGCCTTGTACATTGTAGGGAGGCAGGTTATTGGTCTGTAGTTTTCTGGTTTTTCTGTTTTATTTGATTTGGGAATTAAGATGGTTTTCCCCTTCATGAGCCATTCAGGTATTGTCTCTGGCTCTGCTAGTACGTTGTTAAAGTTTTCAGCCAGCTTTTTGTGCATTCCTGTTAGATATTTCAACCAGAAGTTGGGGATCTTGTCATGCCCAGGTGCCTTCCAGTTGCTTAGTCTTTGCAGTGCCTGGGTGACCTCTTCAGTTGTTATGGGGGTCCAAAGTTGTTCAGATGCCGAGTTTGTTATTTTGATACTCCTTTTTTTTGGTGGTTCGTTCGCCGACCATATTTTTCTCCAGAATTCTTCCAATTCTTCTGCCGTTGGCGCTGCAGTGACTTCTATTTTATTTTTGCCCAGTTCTTGGTAGAACTTTTTGGGGTTGGAGTTGAACTTTTTGTTTTCTTCAAAGAAGCGTTGGCGTTTCTTGTACCGGCGGATCCTTTGTGCTTTGGCAAGGATATCTTGCTTCAGCTTTTCTTTTATTTCAGGCAAATCTTTCTCTGTGATGTTATATTTGCGGAGTATTTTTGTTCTCTTTTTGTTGCTCAGTGCGTTGATTGTTTGCTGATTTCATTAAGAATCGACAGGTCTTTTCTAATTTTTTTTATTTAGCTTTGGATGTTACTTATCCACAGGGTTTGTTTGGGTGGTGGTACTCCTGTTTGGGCGGGTTTGGGTGAGTATCCAGCTTCTTTTGTGGCTGCAGTGGCTGCTGCGTATATTAGGTTATTTAGCTCAGTGATATCACTTATTATTATTACTATTATTATTATTATTATTATTATTATACTATCATTATTATTATTATTATAATTATTATTATTATTATTATTATAATTATTATTATTATTATTATTATTATTATTATTATTATTATTATTATTATTATTATTATCATTATTATTATTGAGTGAGAGAGTAGTGCGTGCCATCAAAGTAACACTGGGGTAAAATATATGAAGCCCAGTATACACATCATGACTACCCATCTGATAAGGGTACACCAGGCACATACATCACAACCATATGTGCGCAACATGGTGATCTCATATCAGATAAACAGCGCATGACCTTGCAGATGGGGTCCAGTTAGAATTTTCTTCTGGTCGAGTAAACCATCCCGCTCAGAAGGTCCCTGAATAAGGATTGTTTAAGGATGTTGAACGAACCACCCCTGTTTCCAGATGTGAATTATCCAACCCTGCAAGAATTCCTTTCAACACACGGCTATGATGCTCCCCTACTACTTCTGCTCATGATCAGAGATACAGATACCGTCAGCCACTAAGGGACATGCTCAACTGGTTAAGGTCAAACAACTGACAAGCAGATCTGTGGTATTGAGCAGAATATTTGCTGTAGCCCATCTTTTATACCAAAACAAAACAATGTACATGATGACACTTCCAATCAGTTAAGATCAGAAGCCATGAGAGCCACTGTCTGGTACTGCATCAGGGCATTTATTATTATTATTATTATTATTATTATTATTATTATTATTATTATTATTATTATTATTATTATTATTATAATTATTATTATTATTATTATTATTATTATTATTATCATTATTATTATTGAGTGAGAGAGTAGTGCGTGCCATCAAAGTAACACTGGGGTAAAATATATGAAGCCCAGTATACACATCATGACTACCCATCTGATAAGGGTACACCAGGCACATACATCACAACCATATGTGCGCAACATGGTGATCTCATATCAAGATAAACAGCGCATGACCTTGCAGATGGGGTCCAGTTAGAATTTTCTTCTGGTCGAGTAAACCATCCCGCTCAGAAGGTCCCTGAATAAGGATTGTTTAAGGATGTTGAACGAACCACCCCTGTTTCCAGATGTGAATTATCCAACCCTGCAAGAATTCCTTTCAACACACGGCTATGATGCTCCCCTACTACTTCTGCTCATGATCAGAGATACAGATACCGTCAGCCACTAAGGGACATGCTCAACTGGTTAAGGTCAAACAACTGACAAGCAGATCTGTGGTATTGAGCAGAATATTTGCTGTAGCCCATCTTTTATACCAAAACAAAACAATGTACATGATGACACTTCCAATCAGTTAAGATCAGAAGCCATGAGAGCCACTGTCTGGTACTGCATCAGGGCATTTATTATTATTATTTATTATTATTATTATTATTATTATATTATTATTATTATTATTATTATTATTATTATTATTATTTTATTATTATTATTATTATTATGTTTTTTTCCTTCTTTCTTCAAATTTTCTTCCGTTTCTCGCCGAGTGTTTTCCAAACACCCAGGGCAGAGAAGGGCATTGTATGCATTCCCAGATTACACGCGCAAATTCACAGATAAAATATGTATTTAAAAATTAATAAATAAATAAATTCATGGATGGATGTTATTTTCACAGCGATAGTGCTCTTCTCAGTACATGAGCCGTTCCAGTTAATACGATTTTTTGCACTTCCTGTAGGGATGGCAAGCCTGGAATCATTTTCAAATAGGTTTCAGTGCCTTTTTTATCATTCCTAGAGATCCTACAATCACTGGTACTGTAGTCGCCTTGAGATGCCACATTTCTTCTATTTCCATTAGCAGGTCTTTATATTTACTAATCTTGTCAAATTCTTTCGCCGCTATATTGTGATCATAGGGAATACTCATGTCAACACATCCTTTTTGTCTGAACTTTTATAATGATATCCGGTTTATTGGCTTTTATAGTCCTGTCGGTCTGCACGGGGAAGTCCCATAGAATCGACACATTTTCTCCCTCAGTGACAGCTTCAGGATGATGATTATACCATTTGTCAGCGGTTTTGATTTTATAATGCCGACATATTGTCCAGTGTAAATACTGGCCGACTCTGTGATGTCTTGCTTTTTTATATTCTACAGGTGCTAAGACTCTACACCCTGAGATTAGGTGGTCTATTGTTTCAATCTCATCGTTACAGAATCGGCATTTTGGGTCAGCTCCATTTTTCATCACATTGGCTTGGTAGTTCCGGGTAAATAAGCTTTGGTCTTGAGCAGCTAATATGAAACCTTCACTCTCTGCTTTTAGCCCTGAACTTCGTAACCATTTGTGCGTGTGTTGTTGTTATTATTATTATTATTATTTTTATTATTATTATTATTATTATTATTATTATTATTATATTATTATTATTATTATTATTATTATTATTATTATATGTATTCTTACTTCTCAGAGAATAAATTCCAAAACTAGTCGTAAATATAATATGTCTGGAAGTTTAATTAAATCGATCTGTATCATTAAGCGTTATCATTTTAGAAAGCTTCATTACTGATGAAAATTTGAAGTCACTGGAGACACTTTAAAAGTAATGCTCTAACATATTATATTTTTTAACATCTTTTGTGGTTTCAAATAGATATCAAGGCTATACTTTTGATATCTTATGTAGTTCCTGTAACATAGTGTGAAATGATTAATTTATTGGCCTCAGCTTTGAGTTCTGATATGAGTCATTTTTTCATCTGCCTGCAGTCGGCTCAGCCTTTTTATGTGCTACATATGTAATATATTTTTGTCATCTTCGGATTTCAGACTTAATTTCAATGATTGATGACAAGCTCCGAAAAACAAAACAAAACAACTATTTCTATTAATAATTCTTTATGGAGAGTTTACATTTATTTTTGTTTTGCTGAGGATCAGTTTCTTCTTAATATGTTTCCGTTAGAAAATGCCTAATATTGATAGAAATGACTTACTTGATCCGGCTCTTGATTTACATTTGAATTATAACACTTATGAAATATATAAATAACATAAAATAAAAATAAAATAAATAAAAATGTCACCGAAATAAAATGGCTGATGTATTTTAGAAATGTATTTTCACAATTATAAAGTTATAAAGAAAGAAGATTTGAATAAGTTCCTATAGAGTTAATTGACGAAAGAAGGAAAACTAAGAGCAGATATTTTGTGATAAGATTAAATAAGCAACAGCAAAAATGTTAAATAGGTGTATTCTATGCGTCTTTTCACTTATTCCTTAATTTCAGATTCAATCTTCTAATCCTGCCAAATACAATGAAGAAATGATTATCTCCCATGTATTAGGGGGATACTACGTGCTTAAAATGTTTGTTGGAATACCTTTGAAAATTGCAACTACTGCTTTATTCAACACTGACTCCCTCTACAAAAGAAAAAAAACGCCATCTAGGGTATTGAGAATTGTGTCTTTTGCTCATAGAGAAAGCCAACGGTGGTATGATACGAACTCAAATTTTCAGTAACGCTCTCGCGCACGATCATACGCAGGCACACACACACACCACACACACACACACACACTCTCTCTCTCTCTCTCTCTCTCTCTCTCTCTCTCTCTCTCTTTCTCTCTCTCTCACACACACAATAATAATGATGAATATAATAATAATAATAATAATAATAATGATACAAGAAGTTGGAAAATAATAGACCGGCTATTACAATCAGAGATAAGGAAAAGCGAACTTGCTTACTTATCGAGCCATCATTGATTCCATTTGATTCCATTTGATTCCAGGAACGTAAAGAAAGAGGAAGAAAAACAAAAACAAATAAATACAACCCCCCTAAAATTTGAAATAGGAAGAATTTGGAGCATACTAACAGTAAAGGTCGTGCCTATAATAGTTGGTACGCTGGGAATAGTGAACTAAGATATAGACAAATAGCTGAGGGAGACTGAAATAGAATGCTCGGTAGAGCTGCTACCGAAAGTTTGCCTCTTAGGGACAGCAAGGATTATCAGGAGGGTCCTAAGCACTTGAAAGACTACTGAAAACTTCTGATTAGCTAAGATTACAGGTAGTAACCCGCGATCCACATAATCTCTACCAGGAGTAAGGCTGAACTTGAGAAAACCTAGATAATAATAATAATACTGATGATGATGATGATGATGATGATGATGATGATGATGATGATGATGATAAGAAGAAGAAGAAAAAGAAGAAGAAACAACGAAGAGGAGCCTAATGATTATGATAATATAAAAAGTAAAATAATCAAAGAACTGAAAACCACAGAGCTCAAAATGGACCACCGACCATACCTCCCAAAAATCAAAATAGACGAAACAACAACACCAATTATAAACAGCATAAACCTAGCCGTCACTGAACTAATAGCCACTAAAACAAAAAGCGATATCACTGAGCTAAATGACTTAGTATACGCAGCAGCCACTGCAGCCACAAAAGAAGCTGGATACTCACTCAAACCCATCCAAACAGGAGTACCACCACCCAAACAAACCCTGTGGATAAATAACATCCAAAACAAAATACAAAAAATGAGAAAAGCTCTGTCGATTCTTAATGAAATCAGTAGACAATACAGGCTACTGAGCAACAAAAAGAAAACAAAAATACTCCGCAAATATAACATCACAGAAAAAGACTTACCTAAGATAAAAGAAAAGCTGAAGCAAGATATCCTTGCCAAAGCACAAAGGATCCGCCGGTACGAGAAACGCCAGCGCTTCTTTGAACAAAACAAAAAGTTCTACCAAGAACTTGGCAAAAATAAAATAGAAATCACTGTAGCACCAACGGCAGAAGAAGTGGAAGAATTCTGGAGAGAAATATGGTCGGCGAACGAACAACCAAAACAAAGGAGTGTTAAAACAACAAACTCAGCATCTGAGCAACTTTGGACCCCCATAACAACTGAAGAGGTCACCCAGGCACTGCAAAGACAAAGCAACTGGAAGGCACCTGGGCTTGACAAGATTCCCAACTTCTGGTTGAAATATCTAACAGGAATGCACAAAAAGCTGGCTGAAAACTTTAACAACATACTAGCAGAGCAAGAGACAATGCTTGAATGGCTCACGAAGGAGAAAACCATCTTAATTCCCAAATCAAATGAGACAGCAAAACCAGAAAACTACAGACCAATAACCTGTCTCCCTACAATGTACAAGGCATTTACTGCAGTGATATCGCAAAGGTTGAACAAGCACCTGGACGAAAACAACCTGTTTCCAGAAGAGCAGAAAGGATGCCGCAAAGGCTCATATGGCTGTAAAGATCAACTAATGATTAATAAAGCCATAACTGAAGACAGCCACAGAAAGAAGAAAGGCCTCAGTATGGCCTGGATTGACTACAAAAAGGCGTTTGATAGCATCCCCCACACATGGATCCTCGAAACACTAGCCATTAACAAAGTAGCACCAACAATTATAAAATTCATAGGGCACTCTATGAATAAATGGCAAACAGTGCTACACCTCCAAACAAAAGAGGGACTCATGAAAACCAAAGACATCCCCATTAGAAGAGGAATATTCCAGGGAGACACGCTCTCTCCACTCCTTTTCTGATTGGCACTGTCACCTCTATCTGATATGCTAAATAGAACTGGATGCGGATATAAATGCTACGGCAAAACGATCAGCCACTTTTTATATATGGATGACCTAAAACTATACGCTACAATTAACAAACAGCTGGAAACACTATTAAAGACAGTTCATGGATTTATCAAAGAAATAGATATGAAATTTGGATTGAAAAATGCGCCAAAGTAACCATGAAAAGAGAAAAACTAGTTAAGAGTAGCAACATCACACTAGATAAAACCAATGAAATAAAAGAATTAGACCAAAGCCAAACTTACAAATACTTAGGAATCCGTGAACTAGATAAGACACAACACACACAAATGAAAGAGAAAATAAAAAAAGAATATCATAGACGAGTTAGATCAATACTAAAAACAGAGCTCAATGCTAAAAACAAGATAATAGGTATCAACACTTTAGCTGTCCCAGTTATAAGTCACAGCTACAATATCCTTAACTGAACACTAAATGAACTGACCAAAATAGATAGGAAAACAAGAAAAATAATGACAGGATCTAGGATGCATCACCCAAAATCTGACATAGAAAGACTATATATACAACGTATAGAAGGTGGTAGAGGCCTTATACAGCTGGAAAACTACTATAAAATAACTACCATAGGACTGCAAAAATATCTACTTTAGAAGGAAGGAAAACTCATACAAATAGCGGCAAAACACGAGCAAAACGAAAAAATGTTCTCAGTATTTAAGGAAGCTGACAAATACAAACAAGAAATCATACCACCTAATAAATATGAAGAAGAAGAAGAAGAAGAAGAAGAAGAAGAAGAAGAAGAAGAAGAAGAAGAAGAAGAAACAACAAAAGCTATAAAACAAATGAAATCCAAACTAAAAATAGAACAGCAACGAACCATGATAAAACGATGGCAAGAAAAGCCCCTTCATGGTAAATACTGCACTAAACTAAACGCAAAAGAAATAGACAAAGAAAAATCCCAGCAATGGTTGAGAAGCTCAGGACTCAAAGCAGAGACAGAGGGATTTTTAATTGCAGCACAAGACCAAAGCCTCCCCACCAGAAATTACCAAAAACATGTAATGAAAAGAAATATAACAAGTAACTGCAGAATATGTGGAGATGGACAAGAAACAATAAATCATATTATCTCTAGCTGCCCAGTCCTGGCTAAGAAGGAATATATTCACAGACATGACAGAGTTGGAACCTACATACACTGGAAGCTATGCCAACATTATGGAATAACAACAGAAAAAAGATGGTATAGGCACACACCAGAAAAGGTCACAGAAAACGAGAAAGTAACCATACTCTGGGATATGCCGATACACACAGATAGAGAAATTAAGGCCAACAGACCAGATATAGTTGTCAGAGATCATGAAGAAAAAAAATGCTTTCTAATTGATGTATCAATACCGACAGATGACAACGTGACTCTAAAAGAAATGGAGAAACTTTCAAAATACAAAGACCTGGAAATAGAGGTAACCAGAATGTGGAATCTGAAAACAGAAACAATTCCTATCATAGTAGGTGCATTAGGCATGATAAAAAAAATATTCAGACAAATACATAACAAAAACACCAGGACTTACCAACACATATAACATACAGAAAATTGCACTACTAGGAACTGCACACATCCTACGCAGAACACTTTCCATACAATAACCATCAGAGCATCACAACAAATCACAGCACATACCTAAGGCATACAGAGCTGCGCTCGGTAGTGAAGTGAAAGCACCCTATAAAAATAAAACTACTGAATAATAATAATAATAATAATGATGATAATAATAATAATAATAATAATAATAATAATAATAATAATAATAATAATAATAATAATAATGATGATGATGATGATAATGGCAAAAATATCCAACGTTAATCTTGACCAGCAGAATGTCATAAAGGAGTTAGAACCAGCGAAGAGCTACAAATACGTACGGGTATTTGAAGGTGATGGAATCAAACATTCAATGATGAGGGAAAGGATCAGAAGAGAATGTTATCTCAGGGTAAAGGCAATACTCAAGACAGAGCTAAATGCAAGAAACAAGATCGAGGACTGGATGTTAAAACTTGTCTTAAAGCATGAAAAGCAAAAGCATCATGCTCAGTAACAAAACGCAAAAGAATATCTAAGTGAATTCCAAATACAACAAATCCCAGAACTAGACGTACTGGGAACCAGCGCAGAAAAAGCTAAGCGTATGGAAACCCTTAATAAAACTGCTGCCTTAGATATCCTTACTGATAAATGGCAAGGAAAACCTCTCAATGGCAAATACCCAAAGAGAACCAATAGTGCCAATGTTGACAAAGCCCTTATCCATAAATGGTTAGTGTCTTCTAGTTTTAAATCAGAAACTGAAGAATTTATCATAGCAGCTCAAGATCAATACCTACCTACAAGGAGACACCAAGCCAACATATTGCAGAACGGCAGTAGCCCAACATGTAAACAGTAAAATGAAAGCATTGATCATGTTGTCTCCATGTGCAGTCTTCTTGTGCCTACAAAGTTTCTCAACAGGAATGATAGAGCAGCACAATATATTCACTGGGTAATTTGTAAAAACCTGGACCTGCCCCATGATAAAAACTGGTGGGAACACAAACTACCTCTAGTGCTTGAAAATGATCACATCTCACTCCTCTAGAATTTCACCGTTGAAACTGACAGAAAGATAAATGCGAATAATCCAGACATTATATTGAATGATTTCACACAAAAATCATGCCGCCTCATTGATATGACTGTTCCAATCGACATAAATGTATGTCAAGATCTACCAAAAACTGAGCAAGTATAAAGATCTTGAAATAGAAATTGGAAAAATGTGGAACCTGAAGACTAAAACAATACCTGTTGTCATAGGTGCCTTAGGAATGATAGCAAAAAGGGGCTGATTGCTACCTAGCTCGAATACCAGGAAACCCCAAAATGGCAGAAATTCAAGAGATAGTGCTGATGGGAGCTGCTCATATTCTACGTAAAATACTATCTATGTAATCTCAAATTTTAAAACAAAATCTCATAATTTTCTTATGTTTTCTTAAACATCCTCTAGAACAATACTATGTGCAAAACCAAATATATGACACCCTAGGCATAACATCAACTTGAACTCGGCAGAATTTGAAATCAGAATGTAAGGACCGACGAAATACCGCTAAGCATTTTGTCCAGCATGCTAACGACTCTGTTACCTCACCACTTTATGATGATGATAATAATGATGATGATAATAATGATGATGATAATAATAATAATAATAATAATAATAATAATAATAATAATAATAATAATAATAATAATATAATAATAATAATAATAAATAAAGGAATAAATAGAAGAGTGCTACATCATGTGAAATTGTTTGAACGATATTTCGGCATCTAGCGAAATAATAATAATGATGATGATGATGATGATGATAATGATAATAATTATAATAATAATAATAACAACATTGATAATAATAATAATAACATTAATAATAATAATAATAATAATAATAATAATAATAATGATGATGATGATGATGATGATGATGATGATGATGATGATGTGATGATGATGATGATATAATAATAATAATAATAATAATAATAATAATAATAATAATAATAATAATAATAATAAATGAATAAATAAATAAATAAAGGAATAAATAGAAGAGTGCTACATCATGTGAAATTGTTTGAACGATATTTCGGCATCTAGCGAAATAATAATAATGATGATGATGATGATGATAATGATAATAATTATAATAATAATAATAACAACATTGATAATAATAATAATAACATTAATAATAATAATAATAATAATAATAATAATAATAATGATGATGATGATGAGATGATGATGATGATGATGATGATGATGATGATGATGATGATGATGATAATAATAATAACAACATTATTATTAATAATAATAATAATAATAATAATAATAACAACATTATTAATAATAATAATAATAATAATAATAATAATAATAATAATAACAACATTAATAATAATAATAATAATAATAATAATAATAATAATAATAATGATAATAATAATGAAGCCCCAAGTCAGTTCCCTCGTTGATACGATGTATACCTTCAGTGCTGATATCAGAATGGAGTTCAGACTGGGAAAATGTGAAGAGAGGCAAAATCAAATGTATGGACGGGCTAACGATTATGCAACAAGTATGGACTTGACAGAGAAAAAAAATGGTACGTCCACAAACCTGAAGGCATCGTCGAAAATAGCTCTTTCTTATCTTTCTGCGCAGACTAAGACTGATCCTTAAGTCGAAATTAAACGGACGGAATAAGATTGAAGCTATTAACACCTGAAACAATAGACCATCTCGTCTCGGGATGTCCTGTACAGACACCAAACGATTACAAAATTCATCACGATAGCGTAGGACAGTATTTAGATTGGAAAATATGTAAACACTACAAAATCAGCGCCCCTGAACATCCCCCTGAGCCAGTCGTTGAACGTAAAACTGTCTCTATCCTCTGAGATTTTCCAGTCAACACCGATAGAAAAATCCAGGCTAATCGACCAGACGTAGTCATTAAAGACAGGGAAGAAAATACTACTGATAGAAATATATCTGTAAAGGAATTTGACAAATTAAGCAAATATAAGGACCTGGAAATTGAAATTCAAAAAAGATGTGGCATCTTGAAGCAAGAACTGTTCCTGCTATTATGGGTACCCTAGGTATGATAAGAAAGAGCTATCAGAAACATTTAGATGATATCCCAGGAGAACCATGTCTCAGAGAAATCCAAAAGATAGTGTTGACAAGTACTGCCCGCATCCTTGGAAAATCCCTATCAGTTTAAATGTCTGTATTGCATTACATGAAGACATTCCGCTACTGCCCCTGTCACTTCCCTTCCCCCAAGCTCTCAGTCATACTGTAACCTCTCTTATCTTTCACTCGCCCTAGGACGCTGGGTGTGTCTGGGCAAGTGATTATACCAAACATGCAGATTAAAAGTAAATAATAATAATAATAATAATAATAATAACAACATTATTAATAATAATAATAATAATAATATAATAACAACATTAATAATAATAATAATAATAATAATAATAATAATAATAATAATAATAATAATGATAATAATAATGAAGCCCCAAGTCAGTTCCCTCGTTGATACGATGTATACCTTCAGTGCTGATATCAGAATGGAGTTCAGACTGGGAAAATGTGAAGAGAGGCAAAATCAAATGTATGGACGGGCTAACGATTATGCAACAAGTATGGACTTGACAGAGAAAAAAAATGGTACGTCCACAAACCTGAAGGCATCGTCGAAAATAGCTCTTTCTTATCTTTCTGCGCAGACTAAGACTGATCCTTAAGTCGAAATTAAACGGACGGAATAAGATTGAAGCTATTAACACCTGAAACAATAGACCATCTCGTCTCGGGATGTCCTGTACAGACACCAAACGATTACAAAATTCATCACGATAGCGTAGGACAGTATTTAGATTGGAAAATATGTAAACACTACAAAATCAGCGCCCCTGAACATCCCCCTGAGCCAGTCGTTGAACGTAAAACTGTCTCTATCCTCTGAGATTTTCCAGTCAACACCGATAGAAAAATCCAGGCTAATCGACCAGACGTAGTCATTAAAGACAGGGAAGAAAATACTACTGATAGAAATATATCTGTAAAGGAATTTGACAAATTAAGCAAATATAAGGACCTGGAAATTGAAATTCAAAAAAGATGTGGCATCTTGAAGCAAGAACTGTTCCTGCTATTATGGGTACCCTAGGTATGATAAGAAAGAGCTATCAGAAACATTTAGATGATATCCCAGGAGAACCATGTCTCAGAGAAATCCAAAAGATAGTGTTGACAAGTACTGCCCGCATCCTTGGAAAATCCCTATCAGTTTAAATGTCTGTATTGCATTACATGAAGACATTCCGCTACTGCCCCTGTCACTTCCCTTCCCCCAAGCTTCAGTCATACTGTAACCTCTCTTATCTTTCACTCGCCCTAGGACGCTGGGTGTGTCTGGGCAAGTGATTATACCAAACATGCAGATTAAAAGTAAATAATAATAATAATAATAATAAATCACTCCCGTCGATTTCAATGTATGAGTGTTTGCAGAAAAAGAATTTAAAAAAAAAGGATTAAATATGAAAGAAGCTGCATCTATTTGCGATGGAAGCGTGAATGTATTTTGAATCCAAGTATGAATTTTGCAGTGAAGTCACAATGGGGGTAATGATAATTTTGATTTTGCCTGGATTGGACAAATGTGTCTGTTGATCGCAGAATATAATTCTTTTATTGTTCTGTTTCTTCAACTCAAATTGTTTAGATGCATCAAAACACATTTTACGCCGCTCATAGACAATACTTTCCCAAGATGTTACATTACGCTGCAGGGATTTTAGTAATTGTTTCAACTTATCCTAATATCTTATTCCTTAGTTATAAGGAATCCCTTTACTTGATGGCCATAAAAAATAATGTTCAGAATGCGATCATCTTGATTCGAACAAAATGCAATGAATTCTCAACAGCATTCTTTCGATACAAGAGATATCACCTTTTTTTTAAAAAAAAAATTGATATTTGATATCTTATCTTGCCATTTTACGTCGCAGGGCTTCCGCAGACAGCACGTGTGAAAAGTTTCAAGTTTATTTATATATGTAGTACGGAAGCTTTGCCCATTGAGATTTCGTAAACCTCTGAGAGAAACTATGGAAGATTTACTAATAGCGAAATGCGAACCATAAGCCAACCTACAGATAAGTCATTGTATGATTTTTAAATCCTGCGCTGATGATTATATCGGTTATAACGGCAGTCACATGTTCCCTTTCGATCTACTGCAAAGTGTACGAACAACATATGGATTGTTATTGCTGTCATTGTATTATTTTGATAATGATGGAAAAAGTCTTACAATGTCAAGTAATGAATATAAGAACACTATTTTTCAAAACTAAACTTAGTGGTCTAATGCGACGAAAAAGTCTTTATAAAAAAGAATTAAACTCGTACGTTCAGAAGCTGTTCCCTATTCATGTGTGTGTGTGCGTGCGCATGTGCGTGTGTACGTGCGCATAAGCGCGTGTGTGCTGATTATTGGGTTATGAACGACAAATTCAGTGTCTGTAGCTGATGAAGCGTAACGACACGGAAACACGTGTCCTACAAGCTGTCCAAAACATCATGTCTTTTAAAGAAATAATTCAAATAGAGCAATTTTAATACCAGCAACAGGAGTACCTACAACTGCTACAGCCATGCGTTTTACTATTTCTCTACCAGACCTATTTGAGTAATCAAAATAGGGTTGGTGTGTGTAAATAGAATTATAGGGCGTAGGGTAATATTGAAAATTGAGATGTTTTTCTAACCATATTGTATCCATCTCCTCCCTTGGGATGTTGCTAATCTCAAGCAGCTAAGCGATAGCAAAGTAAGCATTGAAGCGTAATATGGTCATAGGTTTTCAAGAATAAAATAAAATCGGAAGAAAAAAGTAAAGAAAAACAACTTGATTTTAACACTTCTATTCCCCATTTGCACTTATCTATTTCTTCTTTTGGTTATCGATAACTTCTTGTCTAGACATAGCATCGCTTCTAGTTTTGTGAATACTTTTTTTCTAGAGAGAAATGGCTGTGAATGTAACGTTTGGAAGATATAGTCCTACGGAAGACAGAGTCAGTTGTGGCACTTTACTTCGTTCTCAGTATTTTTCTCAATGTTAATTCATAGGTTTTTGCGATACACTGTACAAAGCCCCTGACGCTTCTGAGAGAAAATACTAAATGCCACCTACCCTAAAACATGTAAGAAATTACGAAACATCAACACGACTTTAGTTTGAGGTTTCTAAACTATTTTACTTCTTTTCTCGTTCTCGCGATATATGTCTTCGGATGTCTTATACCAGGGCTTTTCACTTTAAGTGCCGAATCCAGTTTTGATTCTAACACAGTTTTTCACAAACCAACGGTCGCTACGTGGTCGCGCAACCGGCCATTGATAGCTGCCGAATCTCCTCCAAATCACTGCCTACAGTACTAAAAGTATGACTCGCTAGATCATTTCGTTCTAAGCATTCTTGGGAACGCCTTTAATCATATGCCTGCTTTGCCAGCGTTGGCCGAGACCTAAGCAACACAACATTTTACCATTTTGTGATAGGCAATTTGGAAAATGCTGATACTGAAAATTATTTTGAACTATGATGCCTATATATTATAATGGAATCTGTGATGGGTCACTCAGGTTCTCTGTTAATATTCCTTGATTTTCCTCAGTTTCCAAAGCGTTACAGCATTCAAGAAATTCATAACATTATAACAGGAATAGGCAAACTTTTTCGAGAAGCATGCTGCACGTGATATGTTTCATCATCAGGAGGCTCGCACGAGACATGGCTCATCATCAGGCCAGCCATACTACTAAATAAGGAATTAATGGTAATTTTTCGCCAGGAAGGACCCATGGATCGAAGGCTACCTATTGCTGCATTATAATACAGGATTATGTAGACTTCATGTGGAATTGTGATATGTGCGGCAAATAGGTCATTAAAAGCTCTAGCCGAAAGAAAAGTTAAGAATATGTAAACGGGAAATAAATACGTCAAATGAAAGGAATAGAAGAACATCTAGCTTTTGGGGTCATAACCTTATGAAAGAAAGACACTCAAAATTCCCCTGCCTGGGATTTAGCCATCACCAAATATAAAATGGTTGGAGACATGGTCAAAGGGATCTTAAGACTTGTCATTGGAAAATGTAAAACTTGTAAATCTGCCATCCAAATTTGCAAATTTAAAGATGAATTATTGACTGAAGAATCATCTGAAGTATTCAAGGAAGATTTTTAAAAAATTAAAAAAAAGAAAAGGGTTTGGGATTTCCTACTTGTATATTCGACATCAACTGTGAGTGTCATTTCTCTCCCTTGGAAAGTGAACCTAGAATTTTATTAAAGGATGGTGTTAAAATCGACTTAATGCCCACATTGATGATTTCATTGCAGTGATTGCACATACGTTGGTTATAGGATCTTCTGTTGAAAATAAAGTGAAGGGCTGAATAGTAAACGTTTGTCTTGCCACTCAGTTGGCCAGTGAAGCTGTTCTCCACCTTGTAAAATCTGGAAATAGTAATTATACTGTTACAGATGCGAACCAGAAAATAGATAAACCTTTCAAGTGTCAGCCCGTTGAATTGTTATTATCTTATCAGTTGAATAAGCATGTGATTGATGGTAAGTAGGCCATCATTTTGTACCCTACAGATGCCCAAAGGAAAGCTCACGAGAAATGTGAATTTGAAGTACACGATGTGTATACCACTGATATTTTAGTCAGCACCGGTGAAGAAATAGGAAAAGAAATTGATACAAAGACAACAATCTACAAGAAAAAAAGATGCGATTTATAATCGAAAATGTGAGTCTCTCACAAAATTTTCAGTGAAGTTGATAAAAATATAGGCTATGGGATTACTGGCGTGTGTCAAGTATGAAATGATGCAGCCTTACAATATTCTGTATGAAAAAGGAGAGTACGTCGTCCTGTTTAAATTTTCTATAATATTAATGCCAAACGGACCATTGAAAAATCACCAACCCACCTTGTTTTCATCAGTGACAGTTTGAAACTCTAAGGTAGGTTAACACTCAAATAGACCAATGCTACGTTACACAGGAGAGAAATTTGTAGTTTAGCCTCACTTCAGATCTGATTGGGTAAACTGATTTTCAAAAGCACTTTATTACCAACTCACTTTATTCTTTTAATGTATTTTATCTAGGATTGCATTAGCCAATGTATCCTTCCCGTTGTAAGACGGTAATGTTAATATGAAAAACAATCAGTCAGTGTTTCTAGCAGACCGAATGACCACGTAGAAGCTCCTCTATTGGCTCATAGAGAAAAAATCTCACGTAGATCTAGCTCTACATGAACTACTTTGGTGCTCGCTAAAAATGGAAACAGATTCAATGTGGCGAAGGTGATTGATCACAAACGTTTCCGTTACCTTTCAGAAGTGCAGCCCTTCGGAATGCTTCCGTAGATTAAAGTAGGTCCCTACTGTAAAATAATGATTAATGAGTTTGGTTACATAGAAGGAAGTTCTGAAGTGCACTATTCAAGAATAATGGTAAAAAACACCATCAAGACTATCTACCACGTTAGTTTAGATTAATGATTAATAGAAAAAAATTCTATTCGGTCGTTTCCCAGGCGCCCCTGGAGAGAATGGAAGCCTTCTAATCGTTGATGTTATACTACTTCTGGTGGTTGTTGTAAGGGATGTTATTCATATGAACTGTTGCAACACAACACCGAGGGAATGAACTATTCGGAGATTTTGAAATCTGGGCTCAGTTGAAGGATAAGGCGAAACATACAAAATAACATTATTTACAATATTTACATTTGACGGATATTTGTCCTCATCTTTTTTGTTCTTAACACCACAAATATCCGTCAAATGTAAATAATGTAAATAATGTACCTAATTCCTCTTCTCTTAAATATGGAACTATACAAAATAACATTTTTACTTTTTTAGTCAGTAGTGCTCATGACTATTTACAGGGCCTCCAAGACCATCTGAAGACGAGGGGGAAGTATTCTCGTATCTGAGACGTTACCTAAATGCATGCAAAAAGGAAAACCCATTAAAGGCGCAAAAGTGTCAAGTGATGGTGAAAAACCGGGCGACGAATTTGGTCTACCATCCGAGTAAGGCATGGGGAGATTTTGAAATTAAGACGTTAAGAGCCAGAAAAAAATACTTCGTGGTTTCTGGGTCGACGTTCTTATATTTCGGCCAATTCACTACCTTTGATTGGTACTTTCTTTTTACCAACCTCCAAAAGGAGGAAAGGTAAAGTTGGTCTCAGCGAGATTTGATCTCAGAGCATGAAGAATCGGAACAGATATCGCAGAGCATTCTCTTCGACGCTCTAATGACTCTCCCGATACTCTGTAATACACCTGACTATTTTCGATGAGTGAAAATGAAGTATGTTTGCTGCCAGGAGTAGTGAGTATAGAACTAGGAAAGCCCCGACCTGGTAACTGATCAGAGAACTAGCGGACAGTTTTGCAATGTTATATATATAATAAATCTGGTATTTATGATACCTGTTTTTATTCTACATATCTCATGAAATATGATCAGAAACATTTTGGCGAAGATAGTACTTCCAATAGAAAGCCAGAAATTTCGAATGTTTGATAACACTGTGTATTTTAACGTTAAGGTCAACATCCATGTAAAAATGTATACATACATAATTTAACAGTTGAATAAATCATGGGGATGTTGTTAGATAAAACGCGTGTATTATTTAATTTAGAAGTAACACGAGAAATGTGGTTTATATAACATCAACAGTAACACTATTATTATTATTATTATTATTATTATTATTATTATTATTATGAAGGCGGTGAGCTGGCAGAAACGTTACCATGCCGGGCGAAATGCTTACCGGTATTTCGTCTGCCGTTGCGTTCTGAGTTGAAATTCCGCCGAGGTCGACTTTGCCATTCATCTTTTCGGGGTCGATTAAATAAGTACCAGTCATGCACTGGGGTCGAGGTAATCGACTTAATCGCTTTGTCCTTGTTTGTCCCCTTGTGTTTAGCCCCTTGTGGGTAATAAAGAAATGGGTATTTCGTCTGTTTTCGTGTTCTGAGTTAAGTTCCGAGTTCAAATTCCGTCGGGGTCGACTTTGCCTTTTGTCCTTTCGAAGTCGATAAAATAAGTACCAGTTATGCACTGGGGTCAATGTTATCGACTTAAACCCCTCCCCCAAAATTTCAGGCCTATAGTATAAAGGATTATTATTATTGTTATTATTATTATTAGCTCCACCTTCGCTAAGGCGGAGGTACTGTTTTTAGTCAAGTTCGTTTGTTTGTTTGTCTGTGGACAAGATATCTCAAAAACCGCTGGATGGTTTCGGATGAAACTTTCAGGAATGTTTGGCCTCATAACTGGCACGCACTGATTAGATTTGGGGATCGATCCGGTACCAGACAAGGATTCGGGATTATTTTCCGATTTTTTTTTACTTAATTTTTGAGAGTGGTCGGGTTCATTTTTAGTATTTTTGTTTATGAGAGCAGTCGAGTTTATTTCCGATATTCTCATTTTAAAAATCCTCTCCGGTTAATAGTTGAGAGGGATGCTGGTGTTCCCTTAGCGACATTTCATCCACCTTTATGTTCTGAGTTCAAATTCCGCCGAGGTCGACTTTCCTTTTCATCCTTTCGGAGTCGATAAATTAAGTACCAGCTAAGTACAGGGATCGATGTAATCGACCACCCCCATCCCCTAAATTTCAGGCCTTGTGCCTGTAATAGGAATTATTATTATTATTATTATTATTATTATTATTATTATTATTATTATTATTATTATTAAGTGAGAGAGAGCGGTGCATGCCATTAAAGTGATGCTGGGGTAAAATATACGAAGTCCAGTATACCTATCATGACTACCCGTTTGATAAGTGTACACCAGGCACATGCATCACAACTATATGTGCGTGACATGATCTCATATCAAGATAAACAGCACATGACCTAGCAGGTAGGGCCCAGTTAGAATTTTCTTCAGGTCGAGTAGCCCATCCCGCTCAACAGGGCTCTGAATAAGGGTTGTTTAAAGATGTTGAACGAAACACCTATGTTTCCAAAGATGAACTATCCAAACCCCAAATAATTCCTTTCAACATATGGCTATGATGCCCCCCCACCCACTACTTCTGCTCGTGATCAGAGATACAGCATATCGTCAGCCACTAAGGGACGTGCTCAACTGGTTATGGTCAAACAAATGACAAGCAAATCTGTGATATTGAGCAGAATATTTGCTGCAGCAGTTTAAAATTACTGAACAGAGATTATGTAACCAAACAAGTGCAATACGGAAGAATGGATGGCTGACAGAATTGGAGTTACAAGCTATTAAAATAAGGATGTCAGGTGATGCTGGGCATACGAGAAACTAAAATGGTATAGTGGAAGAGACGGATAATTGTTCGCAAGCATGTACTACCGTGAATCGTGAAAGAATCGAGATCAGTGACTATTTAAACAATGGAGACCAAATAATAATAAACAGGATTTTTGATGTGTTAAATACAGAAGAGGCAGAATTTATGTACGACTTTAAGAAGGCTAACCAATGGAGATTAAATCAAAAGGTAAGCGAAGTCAATAATGTATTGAAACACATTTAAACAAAGAACATCACACACACAAATAAACTCATTAAGGCTACAAGTGGCGGAAAGGATGGCATTGAGAACTACTGGCAACAGAACATTGGCGGATAGGAGAGGAAAATGAAAATTTCAGAAGATATAAACTCCCTGAACAGTGTAGTGTCAATACTTGTCAGGAAAAGAAAAGGAGATTTGAAGAATGATCGCAAATTTGAAAAATTGAAGAAGTATGATGTAGATACAAAAGGCCTGAATGTTGTAAATGAAAAACAGAAGCAGCACATACTTGCCAAAAAATCAAAGCTAACTAGGTTTGTACAACGGATTAAGCAATATCGGCAAGACCAATTGTTTAGAATCGACCAAAAAAGATTTTTATCAATAAATCAATGAGGATATAGAAATTGAAGGAGTAACTCCTGATGCTCATAAAATCGACACTTTGGGGGTAAGATATGGAGTACGCAAGAACAACATAATACTGAAGCCGAAAGGCTCTGCAACCTGAAGCAAACAGCTTCTTATCCCCAACAAGAGGCTATCCATTTCACGGAAGACAATATGAGAAATAGAAGTGAAAAGATGAGCTATTGGAATGTTGGAAAGCAGCAGGACCTGGTGGTGTACAGGGATTTGGGGTAAAAAAGTTCAGTAGATGCCATAAATTGATCGCAGAGCAATTTAATGCAATGATTGATAGAGCAGAAGAAATCCCGGGTTGATTGACAACAGGATGAACAATGTGTCTGAAGGATGCATCAAAAGGAAATGCTGCCGACACTTACAATTTCTTGCCTCACATTAATCTGGAAGTTACTGTCAGTAGGAATTGCAGAAGAATTGTATAAATTTCTTGGTGAGAACGATATATTACCGACGGAACAAAAAGGTTGTAGAAAGTGATGGAGAGGCATCAAAGATCAGTTACTGATAGACAAAATGGTAATACAAGATTACAAACAAAGGAGGACAAATTTGGGAATGGGCTGGATTAACTATCGCAAAGTTTATGATATGATTCCACATTCGTGGATCAACGAGTTTGTTTGGAATTGCGAGGAATGTAACATGTTTTCTGAAGGGAAGTATGGTGAGATGGAAAACTGAATTTACGTCCTACGGACAAAACTTAGTCACCCTGGGCATCAAAAGAGGAATTTTCCAAGGCGATAGCTTATCCCCCTTACTTTTTGTTCTGTGCATGATCTTTTTGACCTAGCTACTTAGGAAAATTAACCTGGGAAATCAGCTAAAGCGAAAATCTCAAACAATCAGCCTTCATGAATGATTTGAAGCTGTATGGCAAGGTTGAGGCACAAGTAAGTTCCTTGGTGAACACGGCCCACTGCCTTAGTGGTAATTATAGAATGGAATTCGGACTCAAGAACTGTGGTATAATGTACCAGAAAAGAGTACGTTATACTCTTACTATTAGGTAAGATATACTTACCTAATAGAGAAATGATTAAACGAATTGAAAAGGAAGGCTACAAATACCTTGGCATACTAGAGTTCAACGAAATCAGGGAGAAGGAAATGAAACAACGACTGAGGATGAAATATTTCCGAAGACTAAGATTGGTGTTGCACTCAAAATTGACCGGATGGAATAAAATCCAAGTAATTAATACACGGGCGATTGCATCACTTCCGCATGGAGCTGGAAACACAAACTGGCAAAAGAAAGGACTAAACATAGACACAAAATATTGATAGTGCACGGAACATTACTTTCTAAAAGTGATACCGATAGGCTGTACTTGTCCAGAAGAAAGGGTGGGAGAGGTTTGATCAGTTGCCAGGATTGTATCGAAGCAAAGGAAAACAACTTATGATGGTATTTAAAAAATGCCATGGAACCATTGTTGAAACATGTGAAGAAGTTCGGAGTCATCAAAATTGATAATTGTGTAAAGAAAGAAAAAATTAAAGAGGAAAAGAATGCAAAAAAAGAAACAGCATGGAAGGAGAAAAAATGTATGGTCAGTTTGCAAGAGATACGAACGCCTAGACAGATACAGAAAACCGATGGTTATAGATGAAAAGTGGCCTGAAGATAGAAGCACTTACATGCGCAGCACAAGAACAAGCGTTAAGGATTATGTGAAGTGTAGAATTGACAACACTACCGACAACGACAAATGCAGAATGTGTGGTGAGAGGGGTGAAACAGTATAGCACATCGTTAGCAAATGCGCAAAATTGACACAACGCCAAAAGACAACATGACAATGTGGCAAGAATAATCCGTTGGGAACTTTGTGGAAATCACGGCTTACAAAGAGCAAAGACGTGGTATAAATAAACCCCAGAAGGAGTCACCTAAAATGAGAATTGCAAAATCCTGTGGGATGCAATGATTCTGTGCGATCACCTGAAGAGTCATCGGAAACTGGACATTGTTGTGGTGAATAAAAAAGAAAGAACTTGCATAATAATCGACATTGCATGTTCCGGTGACAACAGAATCAAAGAAAAAGAAAAAGAAAAGCTGAACAACTACGACGATTTGAAGAGGGAAATACGAAGGTTGTGGTCAATGAGGAGAGTAGATGTGATACCAATTGTAATTGACGCACTTGAAAGTATCAGCACTCAACTACCAACGTGGCTCAAAAAGATTGGTGCAAATGTAAAGATAGAACACCTACAAAAAATTAACATTGCTTGGAACTGCAAGAATTCTTCGCTGGGTTCTTGAAGTACGACCAATAAACAAGTATCGCCTCAGTATGCTAGCTGTGGATAGCTGACATTTTCCATCATACTCTGCAAAATAAACTGAGGGTTTTCATCAAATAATAATAACAATAATAAGACCTAATATTGTTGTGGTAGATAAAAGAAAAAAAGAAACCAAGATAATAGATATTGCAATACCTGGAGATGCACGCATAAGTGACAAAGAACTAGAACATATTGAAAAGTACAGACTACTAAAAGATGAAACTGCAAGAATGTGGACTATGAGGAGAGTGTCTATCATTCCAGTTAGTTGTAGGAGCACTCGGAATAACTAACAACCAAGTTCGAGAAATATGTCAAAGAAATCGGAATTGACATGAGAGCAGTGCAAGCCCAAAAACCTGCTCTACTGTGGACAGCTAGGATTTTGAGATTGGTACTTGGATGTTGAATGCCTACCACGATGATTAACAACCAAGTATCAAAGCTTATAATGTGCAGAAAGAGACCCTGTGGAACCTCTGACGGCAGGTTGCTGTCCGCTCTCACAGAATCTACCAGAACAAACAAGACTGAATGTTCTGAGAAGTAAAACAAAATAATAATGATCCTTTCTACTATAGTCACAAGGCCTGAAATTTGTGTGTGTGTGGGGGGGGGGACTAATTGGATTATAGCGACCCCAGTGTTTATTGACCCTAAAAGGATGGAAAGAAAAGTTGACCTCGGCGGAATTTGAACTCAGAACGTAAAGACGGAGGAAATACCGCTAAGCCTTTCACCCAGCGTGCTAACGATTCTGCCAGCTCGCTGCCTTTATACTGGTAATAATAATAATAATAATAATAATAATAATAATAATAATAATAATAAATAATAATAATAATAATAATAATGATGATGATGATGATGATAGTAATAATAATAATAATAATAATAATAATAATAATAATAATAATAATGGTTTCAAATTTTGCCGCAAGTGTAGCAATTTTGAGGGAGGATCCTAGTGTTCAACTGGTATTTATGTTATCGACCCCGGAGGGATGAAAGGCAAAATCGATATCGGCGGAATTTGAACTCAGAACGTAAAATTCGGACGAAATACCGCTAAGCATTTCGCTCGGCGCTAATAATAATAGTAATATCTTTTAGATGCTACTGAGACACAAGATGAGGACGACTTTACAGTTTGTGTGTGGCTTACATAAAAAGATGAAGGGAAGACAGTGTGAGAAAGGGAAAGTGAATTAAAAAGTATACATAGTGTACAAAGTACGAGAATTCGTGAATGATGCAATCCTCCTCATACAGGGTAACCTCCGACTGAGATCAATCAAGGAACCTTACAGAACCAGTATCATCTTGACCACTAAGTGCATCAGCCCTCACTCATCAGTTGGTCCCCGATCAAAAGGCCCATGTTTAGACTAGATCCACTCAACCTAACTATTTATGTACACTCACTCATTTTTTGACAAATTTGCTGGGTGAGAACACTTCCTCTCCACTCACGTCTTCCTTTCAAAGTGGAACCTTAAAAAGTCGAAGAAAATGAGGACAATGTCTGTCTTCAATTGTTTCAGCCACGTCCGTTTTAGAACCTCTTTCGCCTAGCCACCAGATACAGGAACACTGCCTACCATGTCTTGTTAAAAACTGTTGATGGGGCAATCCATCTGCTCGTAATTTCGTCCTTGTTTCTGTCCATCTAGAGGTCTGGAGCAAACCAGACCCCAAGCCTTTCAATCGGTGAATCGCTTCATCGACTTATTATGTTGTTCGATGGAATTGATTTGCTTTTGCCGGTACCAAACTGCAAGTCCAACAAATTCTCCGGATTTATCTTTGCCTTATCATCGCCTCGGATTCCTTTAGAATGGAGTCAACTACTTGCACCTCCATACTGTCCGACAACAGTATTGTGACGTAATCCTAATAATTATAACAATGGCTTCTGATTTTAGGACTAAGTCAACAATCTTACGGGTACAGTAAGATTGAACTGTACTGTACTGTGTTGTACTGTATCGAGTCTTGGGATAAAAGGCGAAATTGACTTCTGCGCGATTTGAACTCAGAACGTAAAAATATATGCTCAGATACCGTAAAGCATTTTGTCGACAATCAGACAATTCTGCCAGCTTCAGACGATTCTGCCAGTAGCTGTTAATATAGGTAAAAGACCAGTAGCTTTGGGGAGAAGTAGTCGATTACATCGACTCTAGAACTTGCCAGGTGCTCATTTTATCGATCACGGAAGACTGGAAAGCCAAGCTGATCTTTGCGAGAATTGAATGCAGAATTAAATGAGCTGGAAGAAATGCCCAAGACATTTATAACAATAATTCCTAAATTAGTTTTAATTTCCTGCAAGATTTGAACAAATAACAGAAGTCCACAGCAAATAAAAACATCAAAAACACTATCATACGACTGGAAAAAAAAGAGGATAATATTTGTGAGACGTGTTAATAGACAATGTCAACATTCGTTTAATATTTACATAATTATGAGAGAGTGGGAGTTGATTAAACCTATTGACGCAAAACCATTACTATACGAATATAACGCAGGGGTAAGGAGAGTGATAGAATTGTGGGAGCAGAGGGTGAGAGAAAATCTTGCGGTATAGATTTCAGTTTTGATTATTATTTTTTATTTTTTTAAACGTTCTGAGTTCAAACCCAGTCAATGTCAAATATGCCTTTTTATCCCTCCGGGTCGTTAAAATAAAGAGCAGCCAAGTACTGGAGTTGATGTAATCGAGATTCCCCTCCTTCGAAATTGCTGGTGTTGTACTTAAATCAGAAACCAATATCAGAAAGTTGTGTCCAAGCAGCTTGTTATAATTATTCGCAAACGGCCAGACATACACACATATATAAATGTATGTATGTATATTTGCAAGCCTCTTCGGGTGCAGTTGTACTGAAATGTAGAACCATATGATAAGAATGTTTTATTCGAGACACATGAGCAGTGAAAGAATTGCTTATGTTAAACAAATTTAAAGTGTGTGTTCTTTACACTGATTCATAAGAAAAATTACTTAAAGGGGCTCAGATCCAATCTGTGATTAAAATGTTACGCAACACTTCTAGAAGAGAAACTAACTGTGTATTGGCAAAAACGGCTACAACGCCTTAACCAGTTTCGTTTCTTTACGATGATAGTTCAAATTTGACGCTATGGCTTTCTGAAGATAATCTTTCACAAAATGCTTTTCGATAATTCCAGCCAGAGATCGATACCCATGCCGTTTTGAAGAATATTAGCAGTAAATAATATAAGATGAGAATAAAATCCATACTGCATTGGGTATGGTATAATAAGTGATTTATGTAACTTCTATATAGTCACTCATGTAGCTAGAAACAACAGCCAAGTTTCTCTCAAATCATATCCATACATCTTAAAAAAGGAAAAGCATCTTAGATACAAAATGTACTTATACAAGAATGTGCCCCGCCTCCCACCAACTTTATTTCCCTATAATTTCCTTGGAAACCTTTTTGATAAAAATTTCCAGTTTAGATATTAAGATTATGTCAGAGAAGTAGTAATTTTTTTTTGGTATGTATGTGTGTGTGAATGTGTTTGTGTGTTAGTGAGTGTGCATATGTGTTTGTGTTTGTGTGTGTGTGTAGTTTTGGTTAATTCCTGGTTTTGTTTGGTTAATTCCTGGATTTGTTTCTCTACAAAATGCGTTTTACCAACATTGTTTCCCAAGATTATTTTTTATCAAATTTTATCGGGTTATAATGTATAATGTAATCTTAAACATACAAACAAAAACGAAACAATTTTGTATGTTTAAATAGTTACAAATTTGAAAGATAAAAACATCATTAATTGACAATGTACAAAAGTTGATAATCTGTTTCTCTGCGCTATCATTTCATATTTGTTAATCGTAGTGGAATGGTGGTGATTTGTTTTCTGAAAGCGTTAACTCTTCAAAGTAACGTGTTAGTGGTTTGTGTACAGTTCCAAATTGATGTCATCCTCAGCGCAAGTCATAACTATCAAATATCATATAGAGCTAATCAACTGTATCTTTCTTCGCCCAGAAAACACTGTCTGATAATGCAGAGGATCTCTTGACTTGCATATCGATAACGAACTATAGTGATGTCAGTAAGTGACATCCTACAATTTTTACAAGTGGAGGCGCAATGGCCCAGTGGTTGGGGCAGCGGACTCGCGGTCATAGGATCGCGGTTTCGATTCCCAGACCGGGCGTTGTGAGTGTTTATTGAGCGAAAATACCTAAAGCTCCACGAGGCTCCGGCAGGGATGGTGGTGATCCCTGCTGCACTCTTTCACCACAACTTTCTCTCACTCTTACTTCCTGTTTCTGTTGTACCTGTATTACAAAGGGCGGCCTTGTCACTCTCTGTGTCACGCTGAATATCTCCGAGAACTACGTTAAGGGTACACGTGTCTGTGGAGTGCTCAGCCACTTACACGTTAATTTCACGAGCAGGCTGTTCCGTTGATTCGGATCAACCGGAACCCTCGTCGTCGTAACCGACGGAGTGCTTCCACAATTTTTATAATTGCATGCGAGAAAGAGGGGTCACCATCTTGTACGTAAACGACAAGAAAATATGAATTTGTTAGACGTTCGTAATAAGTCATAACATATTTATTACTGGATGTAATGCGTTAACATATAAGGTTAATTGAACGAAAAGCTTGTAACATCACATGAACATATTTTGCAACCACATGTCTCAAAGCAAATAACGCGATCATCCACGCGTGCGGGTGTGTATGCGAGTTGCGCAATTCAGAGCATGTCTGGGAACCGACAGGCAAGAGTGGCGCGAAATTAGAAATGTGTTCCTTTATATAAGGGATGAACCGGAAGTCCCTGACTTCCACGTCATCTGGAAGTTAATTGGAAGCTTCTAAAATGTTCGAGAATTTTCGAGAAGGTCGAGGGAGATTACTCTCGTTAGATCCCTTTTTCGTTTTGCTTTCCTGCTTGACCGCCAGGGATCACTACAGAACCATTGAAAGCACACCTTCATCTACCTTGGATCCGCTGTGAACATAGCAGCCTCCTTTACGTGTTATCAGTGTATAAAGCTAATTTGCTAGCGTTCTCGTCGAGTGTCTCTCTTTGACCGCTGTTCAACATTTGTGATTCCATTTCCTACATTCTGCACTATTTTTCCTTCTTCTCTTTTTATATACTTCTCTCTCTCTCTCTCTCTCTCTCTCTCTCTCTCTCATTAACTCCTTCTCTTTCCCCTTCACTCTCACTACTCCTGTGTCTAATCGTAACATGAAATAGAAGTCTCCGTTGAAGGCTTTCAATATCTTTTAAGTTGCAGGCAGCATGGGGTAATTCATCGGATCTAGTCTTTTTCATTCGTAAAATGAGACCCCTTTAATTCTGCTCAGATTGCTTTCAATTTTGGTGTATCGATCAACCAATTACTTTATCTCGTAAATTAAAGAACCTGATGTTATTTGGAATTAAAGTTGGGAAATTTGGGTAATTTTAGCCAACCATCAGGTAGCGTGACATTAGCAGTTTATTACCATGACAACCGCACGCTGTGTTATGATTCACTGTTGTCTGTGGCGCTGTTGTCTATGTTGATTTTTCACACTTGATTCTTCACATCACGAGATTATTTTCACCTGCGTGATTTGTTTTAAATTTTCTGTGTTAGAATATGACATATTTCTCTGTGCTTCTGTGTGTTAGTATTTTTCTGTGCTTTTTCTGTATGTTAGTATTTTTAAATATTTTTCATTTCATATATTTTTGGAACTCATTGACTCAGATAGCTGGATTTATGATTTCACAAGGTTAACTATGTCAATAAAAATTTCAATTAGGAGTATTTCTTAAACCGTTAGCGTCACATTTCAACAGCCTAAATGAAATTTAGCCCACGTAACTGGAACTGAGAGGGATATCGTAGAACAGAGAAACCGTGGGGGTACAGATAATTTGACATTATTCTTGAATTCTACATGCAAAAACGCAAAGGATAAGGTATTCTTTTCCTTGGGACAAATAGCTTTGTCGATCAGTTTTATTCTTATCGTAGTTTACAAATCAGGCATGAAAGCGTTACTCAACTTTGGAGTTTGGGAGACAGACGCTCCCTTCACACACACACATGAATACATAAATCTACATATAAACTTATATATGAATACATACATCCACATGCACTTATATATTTATGATGTACACAAATACATGACAAGTATACATAATACTGAAATACGCATAAAGTAAACACATGCAAACAAATATATTAATATAACAAACTAAAAAAAAACATAAAAAAACATACAATCAATGAAAAGAAACAGTAAGATGATACATTATTTACATTATTTACATTATTTACATTTGGTGGATATTTGTCCTCATCTTGTTTGTTGTTAACACAACGTTTCGACCGATATACCCTTCAGCCTTCATCAGGTGTCTTGGGGAAATTTCGAACCTGGTTCCCATTCCTAAGGTATTTTTCTATGTTATTATTATTCAGGTCACTAACCTTCAAGATTCCGAGTTCGATTCCAGGCAGTGACCTGAACATCATCAACAACAACAACAACAACAACAATAATAATAACATTGAAAAATACCTTAGGAATAAGAACCCAAGTTCGAAATTTCCCCAAGACACCTGATGAAGGCTGGAGGGTATATCGGCCGAAACGTTGTGTTAACAACAAGCAAGATGAAGACAAATATCCGTCAAATGTAAATAATGTATAATAATGTATATAATTCCTCATCTCTTAAATATTGAACAGTAAGATGATATATGTTGATTTTATTCGGTATTTCTGTTTATTTAGAAACCTACAGTGAACAAGTCATATTACAGACGCTAAACTATAAATTTCACAGGGTACAAACTTCAAGTTGACACCGCGCCGTTGACCGCAGAAAATTTCTGTCTCGCTATTGGCTAAAAATACAGAGTTTTTTCCGATATTTAAACCTCTGTGACTTCTTCCTCCAGATTTTCTTTACTACATCATACCTTCATAGCAATGAAACTGGAAGACTACATTATTATAGCCAATTTTCAGATTCTTCTTACTTTCGGTGAACCTTCGGTATATGTACCGGTGTAAGTACCGGAAGTATCGGATACATTTCAAAAAAGGGTTTAAGGTTAGGGTTAGGGTTAGGGTTAGGGGTGGGAGAAAAGGGTTTCTGTTATCTTCAGAAATGTAAACAAAGTCACGTGTGTACATATACCGGTGCATCGCCTTACTTTCTTTTTAAAAATGCATATTTTGTGAATGAAAACAACTAGATCCAGTTCATCTCTGTCTGTCTGTCTGTCTGTCTGTCCGTCTTTCCTTTTCTCTCTCTCTCTCTCTCTCTCTCTCTCACTCTCTCTCTCTTCCTCTTTCTCCTCCTTTCTCCGCTATGCCCATTAAAGGAGGTAACTCAACAAGATTACAAGCTAATGAATGACATGAATCATACAGCGCCACGCTGATTTACGACTGTGATCTGTCAAACTATCTAGTTCAAGTAAACAGCTAGGTGGACTGAGCTACTGGGTCGTAGTGAGTCAGTGTTTAGTAGTCTGTGGGTCCAGGGCAATACTGCTGGCGAGAAAGACCTGAATCAATCCTAATGCATGCCTCTTATTATATACAAGCCCCGAGGAATGAAAATAAGCCAGATTGACCCTCGGCGGGGTTTGAAATCTGAATATTTAAGGGACGGGATTAAATAATATGAAATGTTCTACAGTTTCTTCTTGAGGATGAGGAGGAGGAGGAGGAGGAGAGGAGAAGAAGAAGAAGAAGAAGAAGAAGAAGAAGAAGAAGGTGAAGAAGAATGAGGAAGAAGAAGGAGGTGGAGGAGGAAGAAGAGAAGAAGAAGAAGAAGAAGAAGAAGAAGAAGAAGAAGAAGAAGGTGAAGAAGAATGAGGAAGAAGAAGGAGGTGGAGGAGGAAGAAGAAGAAGAAGAAGAAGAAGAAGAAGAAGAAGAAAAAGAAGAATGAGGAAGAAGAAGAAGAAGAAGAAGAAGAAGAAGAAGAAGAAGAAGGTGAAGAAGAATGAAGAAGAAGAAGAAGAAGAAAAAGAAGAAGAAGAAGAAGAAGAAGAAGAAGGCAGAGGTAAGCTGTAACACTGAAATGTTTGTAAAGACAACTATAGAGTTTGTTATAGTTTTCAAAACTAAAGTTGATCATTTTTCTCTCTTTGTAAGCATTTGTGGGCACCACATTGGTGGCATTCCGCCTAGATACATGATACTGTGTAGACTATGTAAAGAATGTGGGCAGAAAATATGTTTGGAGTTTGATTGGTGTTGTCTTTCTGTTTGTACGGAGAATAGGCTGTGTGCTATGGGATGAGGGTCATTGCTTACGACAGGAGTGCAATTTTGTTTGTTATAGAACCAAATTGCTATGCAAATTAAGAATGTTTTGAGGGCAAAAACTTTGCTCTTTCTTTCGTTTACTGTTTATTTTCGTGTTTTATAGTAATAAATAAATAAAATAAAATAAAATAATATGTAATGAAATAAAATGATGGCCACAGTCACATGACTGAAACAAGTAAAACAAAAAAAATATATGTCTATATACATACAGTGAAGGCACGTGGCTCAGTGGTTAGACCGTCGAGCTTACGATCATGAGGTTGTGAGCTCGAATCTCGGACCGGGGTGCGTGTTGTGTTCTTGAGCAAGACACTTTATTTGACGTTGCTCCAGTTCACTCAGCTGTAGAAATGAGTTGCGACGTCACAGGTGCCAAGCTGTATCGGCCCTTGCCTTTCCCTTGGACAACATCGGTGACGTGGAGAGGGGAGGCCGGTATGCATGGGCGACTGCTGGTCTTCCATAAAACAACCTTGCCCAGACTTGTGCCTCAGAGGGTAACTCTCTAGGTGCAAACCCATGGTCAGTGTCTGACCGAAGGGGGTCACCACCATATACATACATACATATAGTATATATATATATATATATATATATATATATATATTATGTATGTGTGTGTGTGTGTGTGTGTGTGTGTGTGTGTGTGTGTGTGTGTGTGTGTGTATAAATTTATATTGTGAAAAATTATATGGTTATGGACAATATGTTCAATTTAAAATAGAGAAGTGTCGTCTGATCACTTGACTGGTACATTGAAACAATATTTCTAGGTCCATTCAGTTTCCATCTTTTGCATCCCTGAAAACAGCCATATGTCATGCATTCATTTGGATCTATCAAGCTTTTGCAATCCATTATTGATTTTTCAGTCTACGAATATTGGACTGAACCTGATTCGAAAAAGCTCGCTATTGCTAGAGTGTGTGATGAGGAATTGTCTAGGGTTATTCTGTGAACTTCGTGAGTATCATTTAGAAGTCTGTCGATTGCGCTGAAATTCTCATCTAGCCAGTCTAAATCCGATAGTTTGGGGTAGAAAAGGCTCCTTAGCCGTAGTGAAGGCAATCTATCTAGGGAGATAACCTTACAATAAATCACTCGGTCCGTAGCTTAGAAATACTGGGTTGACGTCCAGCGGGAACAGCTTTGTTTCATGGAGGAGGAAAGATCTTCTTTAGTACTTGGTTGTACAATGCTTTCCAATGTGTGTAGTAGTGGCGTGCGCACACATTATTAGCCATTTGAAAAGACTATGGAATTTACAAGTAAATTCCATTGTCTCGACCACGGTCGAACAATGATGATGATTGGGGAGCAGCATCATAGATTTTAGAGTTTAAGGAGAACCATTTGTCGTCTATGCCAGCTGCTATGATGGAGATGGGTGCCACTGAAGCTTTTAATTTTACTGTTATATAGTAACAAAGATTCATACAAATATCAGGACTGTCGAGTGTTTAGTAAATGAACAACTTGACGTTTAATACTCCTGAACGTCGTTAGGAGCACAGTTGCAAACTGACCTTTTTTACAGTTATATATTTAAGAGATGAGGAATTATGTACGTTATTTACATTATTTACATTTGACGGATATTTGTCCTCATCTTATTTGTTGTCAACACAACATTTAGGCTGATATACCTTCCAGCCTTCATCAGGGGAAATTTCAAACCTGGGTTCTCATTCCTAAGGTATTTTTCGATGTTATTATTATCATTATCATCATCATCATCATTATTATTATTATTATTATTATTATTATTATTATTATTATTATTATTATCATTATTATTATTGTTAATAATAATAATATTATTATTATTATTAATAATAATAATATTAATAATAATAATAATAATAATATTATTATTATAATAATAATATTAATAATAATAATAATAATAATATTATTATTATTAATATTAATATTATCATTATTATTATTATTGGGCATATGGCGTAGTGGTTAAGAGCGTGGGCTACAAACCCCAAAGTTCCGAGTCCCATTCCTGGCAGTGACCCGAATAATAATAATAATAATAATAATAATAATAATAATAATAATAATAATGATAATAATAATAATAATAACAACAACAACATCGAAAAATACCTTAGGAATGAGAACCCAGGTCCGAAATTTCCCCAAGACAACTGATGAAGGCTTGGAGGGTATATCGGCCGAAACGTGTTAACAAACAAGATGAGGACAAATATCCGTCACATGTAAATAATGTATATAAATTTAATATTTACTTAATATTTACGGAGTATTAACTGAAACAGCTGTAGGTAAAGATGATTAATTCGCTGTTAATAATAAACAATTATTAACTTTCCAATCTCCATTTTCTTTTTCTTCTTTTATAGATATATGTATGCATGTATGTGTGTTAGTATGTATGCATGTGTGTGTAAAACGACTTAATATGTAAGATAAATACATACATGATAAATACATGCATGCCCCAACAAAGACCTGGAAGAAAAAAAATATTGTTTGAAAGCGGCGAAGCCGGCAGAAACGTTAGCGCGCCGGGCGAAATGCTTAGCGATACTTCGTCTGTCGCAACGTTGTGTGTTCAAATTTCGTCGAGGTCGACTTTGCCTTTCATCCTTTCGGGGTCTTTAAATTAAGTACCAGTTACGCACTGGGGTCGATGTAAACGACTTAATATCTATGTCTGTCCTTGTTTGTCCCCTCTATGTTTAGCCCCTTGTGGGTAATAAAGAAATAGGTATTTCGTCTGCCGCTACGTTCTGAGTTTAAATTCCGCCGAGGTCGACTTTGCCTTTCATCCTTTCGGAGTCGATTAAATAAGTATCAGTTACGCACTGGGGTCGATATAATCGACTTAATCCGTTTGTCTGTCCTTGTTTGTTCTCTCTGTGTTTAGCCCCTTGTGAGTAGTAAAGAAATAGGTATTTCGTCTGCCGCTCCGTTGTGAGTTTAAATTCCACCGAGGTCGACTTTGCCTTTCATCCTTTCGGGGTCGATAAATTAAGTACCAGTTACGCATTGGAGTCGATGTAATCGACTTAACCCCTTTGTCTTTCCTTGTTTGTCCCCTCTAGGTTTAGCCCCTTGTGGGCAATAAAGAAATAAGTAACGTTAGTACGCCGGGCGAAATGCTTAGCGGTATTTCGTCTGTCTTTACGTTCTGAGTTCAAATTCCGCCGAGGTCCACTTTGTCTCTCATCCTTTCGGAGTCGATAAATTAAGTACCAGTTGCGTACTGGGGTTGATCTAATCGACTGGCACCCTCCCCCAAAATTTCGAGCCTTGTGCCTAGAGAAAAAAAGAATATTGTTTTATGCGTAGATATGTTTCACGTAAACTTGATGGTGCTAGTACTGAAGTGTCGCTTCCCTTGGGCTCATGACCGTTACATCATGTTACATTGTAAGGTCATGCTCGTAGAATTCAAGACTAGGAAATAACTACGAAATATCTAGTGATTAAAAGAGATCAAAAAAGACAACGAAACCTTTAAACCCTCTAGAATATGACCTAAAATGCCAGTTACGTGTAAAGTATAGCACATATACAGTAATCGCTCGTCATATCGCGGTTCACCTATCGTGCCCTCAGTACATCGCGGATTTTTCTGGCTAACATGTAAATTTATATCACGGACTCCTCAGTTTATCGCGAGTTTCTGCGGGTGATGGGTATTTATATTTCTTTAGATTTCAATTATTTTTGTGGTAAAATGAGCATTTTCATACCTAAAATTTGATAAATTAATAAATAAAAATACAGTACAGTACTGCACTGTATAACACGTCAAATAAAATATATTAAAAGAAAATACGTAGTGTACCATAGATGAGTAAACAAGAAACCGCACATACCGTATGGAAAACGAAACTAGGAGGACGAGTGTGTGGTATTGTTTTAGCTTTGTGTGTAAGATTGTGAATTTATTTCAAGCCCTACAATATCGCCGAAACGTTCTGGACCTTCTAAGGCTTCTGGCAATGAACCCAAGTGCCAGAGGAAGATGCTTACTATAGCAGAGAAGGTGAGACTCTTCGACTTGCTTAAGTAAGGGAGAAGGTGTGCAGATGTAGGCCGCCAAAAGAACTTCAGAGAATGGCGGAAGATTGGGACCCCCAGATGATTCGCGCGTTGCAGTTCAGGAATGCAATCGACGGAGCCATGGAAGTTTATAAAAAATTCCTTACACAGATGAAAAGACAGCACCAGCAACTGCCCATCACTATGTTCCTCACTGGCAAAAAAAAGTGAAGTTACGAGTACTCCTAAGAGTGTGGGGAGAGTTTATAAAAGATTGAAAAAAATATACAGTACAGTACTGTTTCTACTTCGCGGATTTTCACTTATCACGGTGGGTTTTAGAACGTAATACGTGCGATAGTCGAGGGATTTCTGTAATCAGCAGCTACACAAAAGTGTCAAGATATTACTTTCCATTACGGTTCAATGTTGCTAACACGGTATCAAATGCTATCTGTGCAGATAGCATTTGATATAGTGTGAAGTGCCAAGATAACAGGTCAATGTAGCTAACATAGTATCAAATGCTATCTGTACAGATAGCATTTGATACTGTGTTAACAACATTGAACCGTAATGGGAAGTAATATCTTGACACTTTTAAGAGGCTAGTATGCTCTTGGATAAATATAGATAATACCCTTCTTAATGAATTCATGTATATCAGCGTGAGGAATATCGGGAAAACATTTCTATCAAGACTTCTGTTTAATGCAGACATAATAGCCCTGATATAGGTATGTGGGACAGAACAAATAAAAAAATAATCATATAAAAGTCATTGGGGTCAATTGCTTTATAAATGTGAACATTTTCATTCGAAGTCTCTGCGATGGAAGGTATTCAACGAGCCACTGCTTCGAAATCTGCAGATTCTCTACCTTGATAATAAATTCCCGCTTATACTGAGAATTATCGGTGCACTTGGTTAAGAAGTCACCAGCTAATAAATACGCAATTTACAAATACAATCGGTAAGCAGAGGATGCAGTTTTCCTTTCGCCAAGATACACATAGTCTTCGCTATTTTAAGCAGAAGTGATAAGTGTAGCGATTCCATTCTACGACTGACATATTGCTTTCACGGTTTCATTACCTGTGCTTTTTAGTCAATCAGAAATTTTAACCAACCGAAGATTTTAGCCAATCAAAAACCAGTAGAATTTTGCCAGACTTTTCTGAAGTTCAACTTGTAGTACATATCGTTTTGTTAAATAAACTTCAAGATGGAACTTTGTTTCTTCTTTTTTTAACAGTTCTTGTCATGTGAAAAAAAAGTCACATATTAAGTCAAAAATACATTTATTGAAAAGAGTAAAATAATCATGAAGATACAAACTCGACATCTTTACTATGCATCGACTACTTAATTGAGCCATATTTTTCCTGTCTTCTTTTTAACTGAGAATATCCGAGATGCGTGCGCACGCACACACACACACACACACACACACACACACACACACATGGTTAAGTTTCGGCACTGGTTCAATCTATCAAATTTCACTCTCAAAGTATCGGTTAACACGAAGCTACGGTAGAAAGCCCTTTCTCGAAGTACCGTGCTGTAAGATCAAGCTACATGGGTGCAATGTATACTTCTTAAACATCGAACCAAATTTGCACTCATTTTTGTCAAGGGTTGAAAAAGCAACACACATTCACACTGATATAAGCTATACCTTTCTTAATATTTTACCTTCATTCCTTGGTTATTCCTTATTCTACACGTCGATGTATTCTTGGGTTTGAATTTAGTTAATTTATATATTTTATTTATATTGGATGTAGTTTCCCTTTCGCCAAGATACACAGACTGAACTTTGCCCGAAGCTGATTCGTTGCAAATCACCAAGAACCTTTTAACAAGTATCCAACTCTGATTTCCAGCTGAGAAATATTACCCAGAATAGGAGATAGGTCTATATTTAATAACTTCCTTTTTCGTAGATATACTGGTCACAGTCCAGATGTACATGAAACACTCATCAATTTTGCTGGAGCACCGCCTTTAGTCGATTAAATCGACCCCAGGACTTATTTTTTGTAAGCCTAGTACTTATCCTATCGGTCTCTTTTGCCGAACCGCAAAACACACCAGCATTGGTTGTCAAGCGATGTTGGGAGGGACAAACACACACACACGCATATATGTCATTTAGAGATAGAAGTCCCCAAGCAATTCATCAAATCCTAATATACATCACACCATATCATAGAATTTTATTTTAAAACTTACTATTTCAGTTCCAAATTTCTCTTCTACACGTATTTCATGAAGTACGTTTAACGTTCCCGAGACCCTCAGTCTTTTTCAGAAACATGTCTTAACTGCAACCCCAATCCTCAGGACTCTTCACAACTTTTTAAAATTCTATAAATATTCCTATATTTTTATATTTTATCAGTTACGAATGTAACTAACAAACAAACGTGCGGGTGTGCAAATAAATTCGCCGAACCTTGCCGTGCAAGCCATAATTTAATAAATTCAAGCTTGCATAAAAATCTTAATTTTTAACTTTTGAATCCCTGTGACGCCGGAAAGCCGATTTTTCACATGCGTTCTAACTAATTTTTCCACCGTCTAGGCCTAAAAAAGCCCTTATTGTTGGTTCCCTGTCCTGTTATTCCTTATTTGTACTGTTTTTTCTACTGTTTTTTCTTCATTTGTATTGCTTTTATGTCCTGTTCTTGTCACTTGTTTTACCTCTCTGCAAAAGAATTTTATTTAATTCTTTTTGCAGGAAGGATTGCCTCGGCCTGGCCGTGTTCTGCCCTTACCTTCGAAACACGCATTGAGTCGAACCAGGGGCAGCTGATGAAGGGGAATTTTCGTTGTATTGTTTGTCCTGTACTCTGTTTTTTCGTTGTTAAAAAAAGTTCGTTTCCTTGTTTGATTTTATGTTTTCGTTTCTCGTTGTGTTCTACGTTTATTTGTGGTGTCCTGTACTCATATATATATATATATACATATATATATATATATATATATATATATATATATATATATATATATATATATATATATATACATATGGATGTAAGTATGTACATATATGTATGTATATATGCATATATTTATTTATTATATTGTTTTATATATATATATATATATATATACGACGGTCTTCTTTCTGTTTCCATCTACCAAATCCACTCACAAGGCTTTGGTCGGCCCGAGGCTATAGTAGAAGACACTTGGCCAACGTGCCACGCCGTAGGACTGAACCCGGAACCATGCGGTTAGTAAGCAAGCTACTTACCACACAGCCACTCCTACGCCTTATTTATTTATGTTTTATGTCATGAGGAGTACTTTTAGACAAATCGATAAATTGCGTGATTCCACAAAACACGTTCAATTCGAGTCGATTCATTTTACTTTTACTAGGCAACCGCTCTCTTAGAAAAACAAAATATCAAATCTTGTCACCTCGCCCCCTCTTTATAATGTAAAAACCGTCGAAATAATACAAAAGAAACTAAAATTGGTGATTAGATGTACTTGGTTAAAAGCAATAAGTGTTGATGTAATTCTGCCGTGTGAAGAAATTGGTAGGATATAAGTGCATAATGCATATCATTGGATCAGCGAGAGAGAGAGAGAGAGAGAGAGAGAGAGAGAGAGAGAGAGAGAGAGAGAGAGAGAGAGAGAGAGAGAGAGAGAGAGAGAGAGAGAGGGTTGATATTTTGAACTCAGAAAGTAAATAGAGGACGAAATCAAATAATAGAAGACTAACATTTCTACCATGGCAGAATCGTTAGCACGCTGGACGAAATGCTTAGCAGCTTAGCAGTATTTTGCCCGTCGTTAGGTTCTGAGTTCAAATTTCGCCGGGTCGACTTTGCCTTTTATCATTTCGGAGTTGATAAAGTAAGTACCAGTGAAACACTGGAGTCGATTTAATCGACCTACCCCCTCCCCAAAAATTCCAGACTTTGTGCCTTTAGTAGAAAGGATTATAACAAAATATTGACTAAAAGTTTACAGTCTTGTAAAAAGCTGGAACCAGAAACCTTCACAATATAAGAAAATATAATCAAGTATTAATGGAAAGAGTTTATTTTGCCCATGTTTGCGTTGGGTTATTTCCTAATACGCACTAAGCCCACACGCCATGACTCTCAAATTTATTTAAGTATCAAACTTCTTTTATAAAAGACTTCAGGAGCTTGTCCAGCATTCTTAAGATGTTCGATTTACTGGACAAAAAAACCAAAAAAAAAAAACCAATTTATTGTCTTCAACCCAGACAAATTGTGTTGTACTGAACTAAATCAAATACGCTGATTCCGAATCTAAATTCAGAATTGCTGTAGCTTGTCAGGATTTTGAGTTATGCTCATAATTATATAGAAATAGTTAAATTCAAAGTAAATCTCTTATTATAAAAGGCAGATTTTATCTGCCTCCCTTTGGGAGTTATACAAATCTACAATATAGGATTTCTTCAATTACAATTTACCTACCATTTTTAAGAGTACAATGCATCGCGTCATGCCAGGTCCAGTTTTTAAAATTTAAACTCCAATTAAGCAAAATTTACAGAAAACTCACATTCTGGTGTGTGTGTCAAATGCTTTTCTTAGTCTGGTTTACACCACACGCAAACGCACACACACAGTGGGCAACGAATAAAGTGAAACTAGATGTAATATTTGTTTCTCTCTATCACGCTGATAGATACATGAGTAAAATGTATGGGAAGCTAACACATAAGTGTGAGTGAAAATGTTCTTGGAAGAGAGTAAATAGCCAGAGATAGTGATTTGAGGAAGACTTTACATTAAATAACCGTACTGGCTTGTGTTAGTAATAAAGTAAACATACACTCATACATACATACATACATACATACATACATACATACATACATACATACACACACACATACATACATACACACACACATACATACACACATACATACATACATACATACATATACATACATACATATACATACATACACACACACACACATACACACACACAGAGAGTATTGAAGCTTGAGAACAATCAGATACATTTGCAACACATCTGTTGAAAATATTATTGTTCACACACATACATATACATATATACATACAGACAGGCAGATAGACACACACACACACATGATCCAGCATGGCCACAACCTCAAGGCTGAAACATATAAAAGAATAACAGAATATAAATGTGTGCATGTGTGTGAGAGAGAGAGTGTGTGTGTATATGTATGTATGTATGTATGTATGTATGTATGTATGTATGTATGTATGTATGTATGTATGTATGTATGTATGTATGTATATATATATAATAATGCGGTTTTTTCAACAGCTTGAACTAAAAGTCAGAGGGGAATGGGATAAACTACTTATATTAACTTGCTATAAAAGCAGGTAGTAATTTTATCTTGTCCTTATTCATAGTGCAAGTTTTGAAGAGTGCATTTCGATTTTAACAGCTATTTTTTTCAAAACTATATTGGAACAGCCTAGAAGACGAGCCTCATCCTGAAAGATCTGTAGAACTCGACAAGGACATCCTGAAAACCCTGGTGGAACAAAATCTCATCGTAACTGTTGAGGAACTAGCAGAGAAGCTTGGATTTGGTCATTCAACCATTCATTGAGACCTGTGTGCTATCGGAAAAGTCAGCAAATTGGGTCAATGGGTTCCTCACGAACTTTCCGAGTCTAATTGCATGCAGAGAGTGAATGTATGCTTTTCTTTGCTGTCACATCTCACCACTACTGCGCTATGTATATCTATATATATAAAACTGTAGTTGTGTGAGTGTCTGTCCCCTTCGATTTAGATTCCTAACTACTCCCACATTTTGCGGTGCAGTTTAACCAAATTCGGGTAGCTTATAGTCGTGATTCATATCGAGCCCGTCTGAGTATTAGCGCGCGTCTACGATGAGTCTACGATTTTAAAAATAATTTAACATCATTTTTTATTCCATTTTAATGCATAATCTTTCGTGTGTCGATGGCGGCGGAGTTGGCATCCACGCTCACACCTGCACCTGTGGGGAAGGGAGTGCAAGGAAATCAACGTCGTAATGCGTTGTCAAGGAGACCAGCGTTCTTTTAGAACAACGACTTCATGGCTTGAAGACACCAAAACAGAAATGGCTAAGAAAGCGTCTACATGAGTCTACGATTAAAAAAAAAAATTACCATCGTTTTTTACCATTTTAATGCATTTTTTCGCTATTATATAAGGGAAGTAACTCTCTAAAAATGTCTACGATGAGTCAACGATTTTTCATAAAATTTACCATCATATTTTTTCCATTTTTAATGCATTTTTTGCTATTTTTTGGCTATAACTCTCTAAAAATGCTTATATAGTTATTTCCCTTACAAACCCGAGCAACGCCGGGCGATACTGCTAGTCTCTATATATAAACGGCAAAATGTCTGTGTGTGTGTCCTTTATACAAATCCACAATTTTTTAGTTAGAGGGCTCGCACTTTCTATGGTCATTTAAAACCGTCCAAGGGTGGTCGTGCACATCTTTTCTTTCCCCCAGTCACCCCGCAAAGCCATTAGAAAATCAATACAAGCGACTTTTTTGTGAATTTTCTATCCAAAACCCAATCAAAATGCCTGAAACTTGATACGCCAATTGAATGCCAGCTAAATGTATGTGGCTGGTCGGAGATTTGGGCAGTATTCGCGTGTATGTGCACATGCACGCAGCTGTATATGCATGCACTAGCGTTGCCGGGTCATAGTGCTAGTAATTATTATAATGGTATATTAGTACGTTATATAGTATATTTATGTTCAAGGCAAATAGTATTATAATATAATGGTACATAGTATGTTTGCGTTAAGGGACTACTCACTTTATTTTTGATATGCTCAGCTTAGAAATGTTTGAGACACTTGCTCTTGCGCTTATACGCCGTACTGGTCTCCCGTTGTAGGAACCAGTAGTAGTCACTCATCAGCTGTGGATTGAACCGGCCTTGATACTTCATTTCCATCTCAGATATGTCCTGGTGGAACCTCTCACCATGCTCATCACTAACGGCACCAAGATTCGTTGGAAAAAATCGAGATGAGAATGCAAGACGTGCATTTTTAGGGATATTCGGCATCCCATTCTTTCACACACTGTTAGCATGTTGTTTATTAAATCAGCATAGTTTTCAGCTCTATGATTTCCAAGAAAATTCTGTACAACTAACACGAATGAATCCCACGCCGTCAGCTCAACTGGATTCGGTTTACCTCTGAATTTGTTATCAGACATCAATTCTCTGATTTCGTGTCCAATGAAAATACCTGTTTTCAGTTTTGCGTCATTTTTCTCTGCACCAAATTTTATTTTTATATACTGGAAGCAACAACCATCGTGTGTCATTGCTTTTACGAAGTTTTTCATGAGGCCGAGTTTGATGAGAAGGGGTGGAAGGAAGATGTTTTGCGGGTGGCATATGCTGCACATTGTACCGGCCAACTATGTGCTCATCTCTTTTAGGCCAGTCTTTTATAGTGTAATGATTGCTGCCGTTGCGGCTTTTCCTAATACACAAAAAGCACATGTTTTTGGTACATCCCAGCTGTAGTACTAGGAGGGAAATCACCTTTAAATCACCACAAATATTCCACTTATGAACTGCGTAATTAACTCCTTTCAGAATAAGTTCCATCGATTCATAAGTTTCTTCCATACCGACATGACCCACAAGAATGGAAGGTTTTTCATTACCATTATGTGACAACAACCTTACTCCAGTCTATAAACAATCTCCATTCATTAGCCACATGCACGTGTCCTTGTTTTTGTATGAGTGCATTAACGTCTGTACAGAAATATGCATTATTTTTTGCTTGAAAAAGACAGATAAGCTTTCATGGCGAGAAAGGAAAATGGAAATTTTCGTACTTTGCTGTAGGAAATTCCGTTGCTGTAGTCTGGACCCCCAAAATTCTGCCTTCTCCTTTGACAGTGCTAAGTCTCTCACTAAATCGTTCAAATCTTCTTGATTAAACAAGCGTGACTTATTTTCCTTAGAATCAACTACGTACTCTTCGTCGATAGGAGAATCAGTGGGTTCATCGTGCGACGTGTCGAGATCATCAAGGGAATCATGTGAGAGGGAAACTGGGACAGGGTTCTCGAAGTCATGTGAGACCGGTTTTAGAGCCGACCTACAAGCTGCATACACAATTTTTGCTTTGGTTTTCTTTGAGAAACCCCTAATATTAGTCATACAAAAGTAATAATCAGATACACGATTGGTTGGCTCACGCCATACCATTGGTACAACAAAAGGCATTCCCTTCCGTTTTCCATTCAGCCACTGTCTAAGCTCTGAGTAACACATACTGCAGCATATATGAGGTGCCCGCTTCTTGTCTTGGTCCCCAACTTTACACCCGAAATAATATTCATAGACAGTTTTTAATTTGGTGGTAATGTTCTTCCGCGGGGCAAATTTTCCACAGACATAACAAAAGTTGTTTGGGTGATTCACACAGCCTCCCCTATTCATGATCTAATGCAATGGACACAGTTAAAACAGAAATCACTCAGAGCGAGAGATACACATACCACACGTGACGGCAGCGCAAACGACAATGAGAGATACCAAGAAAAAAACTGACGTATTTGGCGCTTACACATAATACGTCAGCGCCATCTATTGCTAAACTAAATAATGAACTTTTTCATCGTTTGTTTTATCGCTGTTATTGCTTTAATTTTGAATTAAGACCCCTTTAATTTTAGCAAATTTTATAATACGGCTTATATCTAGCCGAAAGTATAGTTATAATCTTGTGCATGCGCATAACTCAAAATCCTGACGTGCCAGAACGATTCTGAGTGTGGATTCGGAATCGGCATCCACGATTTAGTCTAAAACACATGTTTTTACCCCAGTAGCAAAATCTTTGTTGTCCAGTGTTATTGAAAACATGCAAAGGATATATAAAGCTACTAGGTGACACAAGGAGACTTTTGAGTAGCCTATAGAGAGTAACTGTGAGACGTGCTCTGTGCAGATCAGGAATTAATGTATGTGTTTTGCGTGTTAGAGATATTGTCACAGTTAGTTTCATGAACAAGGACATGAGAAGCAATTTTTAGAAACAATTAGAAGCAATTTTTAAAAAAATTCTTTTCAGGAACGGGTACACGTTCATATATATATATATATATATTTGTATATATAACAGGCAAGATGTGTGTGTGTGTGTGTACGTGAATGTAATTTATGCACGTCCACAAATTAACACGCATGTCGCTCCAATTTTCGTCAACTTATTTTTACCAGAGGCACCAGCAAATAGCAGTAGAAATAAAATTTCAACCAAAACTTTTAACAATTTTCAAGTCGGAGAAATCACCATTGTTTGCAAAGAGGAGTTAAGTACCCTTCTAGCGACGAGTAAGTTTTTGTTAAGACTTTTGTTGATATACGAGCAACACACACACACACACACACACACACACACACACACACACACACACACACACACACACACACACACGCACACACACACACACACACACAAACATACACACATACGAACATGTATGCGCACAAAAAACATTTATGCAATAGGGGTGTACGTACGTACGTGTGTGTGTGTGTTGCCCATATATATATATATAATATATATATATATATATAATATATATATATATAAACCAATTTCAACGGATTTCGCCCAGATTTGACGTCGATGTTACTTAGTTTGGTTTGAAATAAAGAAATTGATTAGCTTAATAATCCTAACTTAAACCCGGACAAAGCCGGGCTATACTGCTAGTATATATATATATATAATATATATATATATATATATATATATATATATATATATATAGATATATAGATAGATAGATATAGATAGATAGATAGATATATAGATAGATAGATAGATAGATAGATAGATAGATAGATAGATAGATAGATAGATAGATAGATAATTCTTCACAAGGGTTTTGTTCGCTTTAATATTTAAAGAATTTTGAATTAAAGGATTTTAAATTGTCCCTGTAGCTGTTCTATTGACAGAAACCATGCAGATAGGAAATGATCTTTAGAGTGAAAGAAAATTGAGTGGTTTGAAATAAGATATATTTTTGTGAAAAGGGAGAAAATAAAAGTATTTTTATTTGCATGAATATGCTATTATAATTCTTTAACAGAATGTGTGTGGATGTTGTAAAAGTCTGTTTATATTATGGTTATTAAACCAAATTCTACTCTGACGGATGGAACTACTGAACTTATTTATTGCAAAACACACGTTAAAATAACCTAGGTAGTAAATTCCAATGATATAGAATGAAAATTTAATCTTATTTCATAGCTTTAACCCGTGCTAATTGAAACAAATTAAAAGGCTTTTTTTTCATTCGGATCGCCTATGGCAAATAAAATGCCAATAAGAGAAATCAGAAGACACGTAGTCATTGCTACCATATATACTGAGGTGCTGGAGACAGTTGTTTAGCCTTGAATAAATGAAGTGCGCAGTGAAAGTCCATACTTTTTTCGACAAGACTCAGCACCTCTTCACAACGCCCACGAAATCCAAGAATGGACGCCAGACAATTTTACGGTCGTGTAACACCAAACTTGTGACCTCCAAACTTACAAGATTTAAACCCAATAGCGTACAACGTTTGGAGCGTTGTTGAAAGGGAGACCAATCGATATCCTCACAATACCAATTTCTTTACTGCCCACAAGGAGCTAAACACAGAGAGGACAAACAAGGACAAACAAGCGGATTAAGTCGATTATATCGACCCCAGGGCGTAACTGGTACTTAATTTATCGACCCCGAAAGGATGAAAGGCAAAGTCGACCTCGGCGGAATTTGAACTCAGAACGTAACGGCAAACGAAATACGGCTACGCATTTCGCCCGGCGTGCTAACGTTTCTGCCAGCTTGCCAGCTTCACCGAAGGCTGCCATTGTCCAGTTGATGTCCGAAATGAATAAGCGCTATATAGTACAGGTATGTCAACGATTCTGGCCCTACATTGAAGCTATCATCGAAGATGAAGGCAGATTCATCGAATAATCTTAAAAGAAAGTTTATCGAGAGCATAAGCAGCGTTCACCAGTTTGGGAAGAATAAATATTAGCTTCAAATTCTGGAACAAGGATAGCAATTTCGGTAGAGGGGACTGGTCGATTACATCGACCCTAGTTCTCCACTAGTATTTATTTTATCGACCCCGAAAGGATGAATAGCAAAGTCAATCTCGGCGGAATTTGAACTCAGAAAGTAAAGACGGACGAAACGTTTTGCCTGGAGTGCTAACGATCCTGCCTGCTCGCCGCCTTAAGGGAAGAACGATCAACTTAATTTACTCCACTTCGCAATTGATTGATTAACATATCTAGTGATCGCAAAATAATAAGTAGTATGATTTTAAAGCAGGGATTTAAAACTTTAAAAATATTTCCTAGTCATAAAACAATTTTGAAAAGATTTTCAAAATGAGATGTTAAATATGGACGATAGACATGATACGTTCATAGTTGGTAACAAACCTTTTTATTCTTTCGACACAATTGCATCGTTCTCGTTTCTTTAAAGGTCATTCACTTGTAATACACTGTTTCATGCATTCTAGTACTCACATTTAATGCTCTCAGTGAAGTCCCAAACGTTTGAATGATAGGCTGGTTATTAGTTGCTTTTCAAAAGCCATATGCTAGCTTTTAACGGAATTGTTGGTTTTCTGTAACTCTCGTAAGGCTGACAAGGCTGAAATTGTGTTCGATGCACTAGTCTCTGAAAGGGTACTTACTTAAAGTCTTTGAAGTAACTAATTGTCTGTGCCTCAGGAGAAGTAATATCACTATTAGTCTAAATGTTTCTATGATTAAGTGGACAAGCACATTTGCTATTACAGATAGCAGTGAGGGTATACTGTTGATTGATTTACTATAGTGTCACCGATTGCGCTTATTCACGAACGACATTTATTTATTTATTTGTTTATTTATTTATTTATTTTATTTAAGTTACTTATATTACTCTTTACTCTTTTACTTGTTTCAGTCATTTGACTGCGGCCATGCTGGAGCATCGCCTTTAATCGAGCAACTCGATCCCGGGACTTGTAAGCCCAGTACTTATTCTATCGGTCTCTTTTGCCGAACCGCTAAGTAACGGGGACATAAACACACCAGCATCGGTTGTTAAGCAATGCTAGGGGGACAAACACAGACACACACACACTCATATATATATACATATATACAATGGGGGCTTCTTTCAGTTTCCGTCTACCAAATCCACTCACAGGGCTTTGGTCGGCCCGAGGCTATAGTAGAAGACACTTGCCCAAGGTGCCACGCAGTGGGACTGAACCCGGAACCATGTGGTTGGTAAACAAGCTACTTACCACACAGCCACTCCTGCGCCTACATATTCATCAGATCTTTAACATAAAACTGTCTCCTCGGTTTTTTCTCTTTCACAAAAGTAAATAACTGAAACACCGAAGCATCTTATAAACAACCAAACTTCAACTAATGACAGTTGAGTAAAACTTCAAATATTGTTTTCTATTTGTAGAACTAAATATCGCCGGTGAATAATATATCAATCGGTGAATTGTTTGTTTGTGGGTGGATTTGTTAATCAGAGAATTTCACTACCCGGATTAATAACGTCGTCACAAGAGAGATTTGAAGTGAGATCTATAGAATATAAAACAAAATTTATATTGTATTTGATGAAAACGGTTGGCAGTTTCTTCATATTTCTTTAAAATTATCTCATCATACCATTTTAAGACAAAGGATTAATTGTGGCAACAGGAAAGGTTAAAAGAAATTCAAAATGTATACACCGTATTCTTCAGAGCTACCCACGCCCCGCGCGTATCATTCAGAGTTATAGCGGATCTTTCCGGTTTGAACGGCAGTTTTTTCTAGCGGTGTCATATGAAATGGTCACCCATAATTATGACCCTAGTATTGATCTATTGCATTTCAATCTGTTTTAGGGTTAGAGTTAGGGGGGGGGTATATTTTTTCTTCAGAAATCTAAATAAACCCAATCTGTTTCTTAAACGAGGGACATATTCATACGGCACAGAATGCTTTCACCTCAATAGACGTCATTGATTGGTTGAAATTGCAGAAATTGAAGAAAAAAAACAACAAATATCTTACAAACTATAGAATTTTCTCAATAAAGCCAAGAGAAAAAAATGTTTTATAAACGCATTCTACCAGTATACGAAGTTTAAAAGTGTTTAGTTACGTGGAAATTATATGAGAAAACTGCCGTTCAAACCGAAAAGATCCGTTATAGCTTTAATTATGACGCAAAAGCTGATGCTACAAGTAATAGGAAAACTAACCACTATATGTTCGAAAAAAATCAAGCCTCGAAGCATGCATACGATGCTAGGTGGATGAGGAAGACAAAAAAAAAGCCTATCTTTAGGGACAATTTTTCATAAGTGATATTTTTTCTCAGAAGGAAAACTTATTGATTAGCTCTGGATCAATTGCGATCAAGAAGATTTATGATGAAAGATGTCCTAGATGTTTTAGTCAGAACCTATCTAGAATTATAATATTTAAAATGTCCTTTTTTTGAATGACGATAGTGTGATTCGAGGAAGATTTAGCTGCTATTTCTAGCAGATTGAGATACTCGCGCAGCGGCCACCTCGTTGGCTCAGCTGACGAATTAATTTTTAACGGTCATGATTTAAAAAATTATTAATATTAAAATTCGTAGAAGTCTGAACAGTTTGTATTTCACGAAACCTTTTAGAATGTCTCGGTGACATGAAAAATTTACACATTCCTTTCGATATAAGTCTGAGATATTGCTGTGGTAGGACCCTCGATTCCACAGGTTTTCACGGTCTGTCTTGCCACTTAAATGCTGATCATTTCGCTCATCACACCGAGCTAAACTTAATCATTAAGCGGGCCTGGCTCGGGTTAATATGTCCTCAGTTCTGGAGCCGGCGGGATTATCCAGAAGGGATGGAAGAGGCCAGATGGTCTTACCTTCTATCCCTGGGTAAGAGGTAGGTACTGCCTCTGGGACATCACAGTCTGTGACTCCTTTGATCCTTCCTACATCCTGGATGCTGTGGTAAATGGAAGGGTCACTGCTTTCGTAGCCGAACGGAGTAAAATCCTTAAGTAACGGGACTTGTCAGTGAACGATCTCATCCAGCTTGTTGCGTTCGAGACGTTTGGAGTGGCTGGGCCGCAAATGGCGATGTTCTTGTCATCGTTGGCTGCTCATCGTACCGTGGTGTGAGGTCATGCGTGTGAAGATGCTTGGCTGTTCTAACGCCTTAAGCCTCGTTATCGTGCGTGGCAATGCCGAAAGCGTGCTGGCTTGCTTCAGTAGGTTCCGTTGAACCTTGCTGCGAGCGACTAATTGAACCCCTTCGTGTTGAATTAATGTGTCCTCTTTCTATTTTTCTTTTGTAAAATATATTCCGGATCTTTTCAGTTTGAACGGCAGTTTTTAACATAATTTCCAGGTAACTAAAAAATTTTAAACTTCGTATACTGGTAGAATGTGTTTATAAAACATCTTTTTCTCTTGACTTTATTGAGAAAATTCTATAGTTTGTAAGATATTTGTTGTTTTTTTCTTCAATTTCTGCAATTTCAACCAATCAATAACGTCTATTGAGGTAAAAAAAAACATTCTGTGCTGTATGAATATGTCCCTCGTTTAAGAAACAGATTGGGTTTATTTACATTTGTGAAGAAAAAAAAGATACCCTTCCCCCCACCCCTAACCGTAACTAACCCTAACCCTAAAACAGATTGAAATGCAATAGATCGATACTAGGGTCATAATTATGGGTGACAATTTCATATGACACCGCTATAAAAAACTGCCATTCAAACCGAAGAGATCCTATATTCCTTTTCCCTGAATTGTAACAAACAGAATGCAATTTGATTAGATAATTGCTTCTTTGTATTTACATGTATATAGACATTTTTTGTTACCTTATTTCTTAATGATTATAGTTATTTACCACCTAGATATATGTATTGATCTATTTATAGTTTACTTAGAAACTTTGTATCTGTTTGCTAATGAATAATAAACAAAAACATTAGGCTGTTTATTATAATATAGGATGAAAAATAAGTTTTAAATCATCTTTAAAAATAAAGGTGAAAAACTGTTATGAGGATAAATGGCTGTAAGGTTAAAGGGAGGTAAGTCATAATAAGAGAAATAACTATGTAAATTATTAGATTAATTTAACGAGGAAAAGAGATTTTCATTACTCATAAGATGATTAAATATTTTATTTATTTGAGCTAGTATTGTGTTTAGCTCATCTCATAAGTATTTATAATTAGGAATTTAATACAAACTGCATTGATTATATTAACGTTATTTTTCTCGAGAATGGTGTCTATCGATTTGCTTATTTTGATATGAATAAGATATTTCAATAAAGACTCAAAATAAAATGGAACGGAATAGCGAAGATATATAGGAGGAAGCACTCCGTCGGTTACGACGACGAGGGTTCCAGTTGATCCGAATCAACGGAACAGCCTGCTCGTGAAATTAACGTGTAAGTGACTGAGCACTCCACAGACACGTGCACCCTTAACGTAGTTCTCGGGGATATTCAGCGTGACACAGAGAGTGACAAGGCCGGCCCCTTCAAATACAGGTACAACAGAAACAGGAGGTAAGAGTGAGAGAAATTTGTGGTGAAAGAGTACAGCAGGGATCACCACCATCCCCTGCCGGAGCGTCGTGGGGCTTCTTTAGGTGTTTTCGCTCAATAAACACTCACAACGCCCGGTCTGGGAATCGAAACCGCGATCCTATGACCGCGAGTCCGCTGCCCTAACCACTGGGCCATTGCGCCTCCACAGCGAAGATATACATAGTTTGATAATAACTCCTGTAGAAAATAAATCTCAATGGCAAATTCCGTTTAAAGACCATTTCATTAGATAGGCCAATTGGTAATTTAATACGAGTGATAGCGGTGTACTAAAGTAGGAACTTATCAATATGTATTGGAATATATGATGTATTTCTATCTATCTATCTATCTATCTATCTATCTATCTCTATCTATCTATCATATATATATATATATATATATATATATATATATATATATCTATATATATATATATATATATATATATATATATATATATATATATATATATATATGAGTTCAGCAACAATTTAGATTCAAATGAATATGGCACTTAATTTAGATGCACCAGAATTTTTTATGGTGTTACCCATAAAAATATGCGGGGTGATTATAATCAAAAATATACATAATTACATATATATATATATATATACATATATTCATACATATATACATATACATACATATACATATATACATATATACATACAGATATATATATACATGCATATATACATATACATACATATACATATATACATATACATACATTCTAAGTTATTCTAAGTTATATATATATATATGTACATATATATATACATATATACATACTTATATACATACACACACACACATATATATATATATATGCGTGTGTGTGTGTGTGTGTGTGTATGTATGTATGTATGTATGTATGTATGTATGTATGTATGTATGTATGTATGTATGTATGTATTGGGTTAGCAACTAAGTTCCCATCGTTTTTTTTAATTTTGGAATCTATTTTTTTTCGAGAATTCTATTTTTGAATCATTTTGGAATCTATTTTGTTTGTTTTTTTTTTTTTGTTTTTTTTTCTAGTTAATTTTAGTCAATTTTTGTTTATTTTCAGATCATTAAAATGGAATGTCAAGTTCAGAAAAACGAGCATTTCAACACCTCCTTCTTTTTGCTTTTAATCAAGGTTCTAAGGGCACAAAATCTGCTTTCAACATTTGTACTGTGTATGGAAAGGGTGCCATAGCTGAAAGAACCGCTCACGATTCGTATGCCAAGTTCAAAAATGGAAATTTTGACCTCAAAGCCGCACTTCGTTCTGGCCGTCCAGTTGAGAGCGATTAAACCAACTTTTGCACGAAAATTCTCGTCAAACGACAAGGGAACTGGCAGAGAAAATGGAATGCTCCCACACCGCTTTAGAGAAGCATCTTCACTCGATGGGAAAGGTTCAGAAGTATGGAGCATGGATTCCGCATGCTTTAAGTGATAACAACAAAAATCAACGAGTCACAATCTCCGCTGGTTTGCTTGCTCGTCACCGCTCAACTCATGGACACAAGCAACGATTTATTTACCGAATCGTTACTGGCGACGAAAAATGGTGCCTGTACATCAATATGAAGCAGCGTAAGGAATGGCTTAGCTCTGGCAAACAAGCGACATCGCGTGTGAAACAAGATCTTCATCCACGTAAAACGCTGTTGTGCGTATGGTGGGACTGGGAAGGGATTATCCATTACGAATTGCTTGAACGGAACCAAACTGTCAACGCGGAACTCTATGTTCAACAGATGGAAAGGCTCGACACGGCTATTCAAGAGAAAAGACCTAATCGTCAGCATGAAGTTCTTTTGCTGCACGACAACGCCCACCCTCATATCGCCAATATGACCAAGGAAGCCATTCAAACGCATGACTGGGAAGTTCTGTCACACCCGCCGTACTCTCCTGATTTGGTACCAACGGATTTCCACCTCTTTCGATCTCTTTCAAATGCTATGAGCGGAGTTTCGTTCAATACTGATGCAGAATTGAGAGCTTGGTTGGATCGAATTTTCGAGTCGAAATCGGATGATTTCTACCAACGAGGTATTGAAATTCTTGTTGAACGTTGAGAAGTTGTAAACAACAAAAGTGAATACATTATTGATTAATTAGTTGTATAAAAGAACACGGATGGGGCAATAAAGGAAATCTGGTAATTTACAAATCAAGTTGTGAACGGGAAAAATAGTATCAACAATAATAATGGTGAGAGAGAAGAAAAATAAAAAGAAAAAGAAAAGAAAAATAAAATGCATAAATTAAATTTTAAATTTTATTTTTATTCTTAATCTTAATTTTTTAGTTGTTTATTTTCAATTATAATTATAATCACTATGATTTAAATTATTTTCTTACTTTCTTGCATTGTTTTTCGAAACGTACGTATGCATTGAATAAATCTATTTCTATTTCAACATCTCTCCTTTTTTTATATTGTTTATGGTATATTCTTATACTTAAAACGAATCTCCTCAAATATTATATTCATATTCTTATTACCTGTTCTGGCTGGTTTCATGAATATGATGAATCCTTATTAGAAATCACCTTTTCTCTCTTTTTGGATCCCCCAAAAAGTTTGAATTGTTCTTTTAGAACTTACTTTTTCTTAAATATGTAGTGGATCTTGCATGCATGAAGTGGATACGATCCAACATAGCCAAATTTAAATTAACACTTCAACAGAACTTTTCCCTCGGTGGAACAATGGTTTTTCTCTGACAGCAGTTTTACATTTTCCAGATGCCTTTAGCTAGGCTAAAATATTGTCTTCACCACTTGACCCTTTCTAACCTCTTCTACTTCACCAAAAGCTAGAATAGAGATAACAAGACCACCAATTAAATCTATTGTTCTCAATGATATATCTATCCTTCTGGATAGTTATAAAAGCAAGAACACCCCAAGCAAAAATCAGTCGGTGACGACTCAACGAGTCCAGTCACATGGTGACGATTCAACAAGTTAGTCACTTCAGTGACAACGAAGTCTGGCTGACCAGCTAGAACCTTGGCCAGAGAGAGAAATGGAGATTACTGTCAGCAACTGTGAAAAAACACCCTACAACTCTCACTAGCTCTAATTCTGTTCTCTTACAACATGATTCTATCTCTCTCTGTAATTACTACTAAACAATGATGAGGACGACACAAATACAAACTTTACTTCGAATGCTTTTGGATTTATCATAACCTGCCCATCGAGGCAAGGTATTGTAACGTAACGGTAAATTAATAATAAACATGCAATTCTAACAACAAATTTTTATCGATACAACTGCTGACTCCGACATTTCATATTATTGTTTACAAATCAATCTTACCCGTTACAATTGGTAACCGCTATCATTACAAATATATATATATATATATTATATATATATATATATATATATATATATATATATATGGGGGTGAGAGAGAGAGAGAGATGTATCTATATATTTATAAATATAAATATTTATATGTATATATATAAATATATAGAGATATAGATAGATATAGATTGAGATATATGTATCTATATATATATACATATATATATGTATGTATTTACTTTACTTTTACTTGTTTCAGTCACTTGACTGCGGCCATGCCGGAGCACCGTCTTTAGTCGGGCAAATTGACCCCAGGACTTATTCTTTATAAGCCTAGTACTTATTCTATCGGCTCTTTGCCACCATCAGTTGGCAAAAAGCGATGTTGGAGGAGGGGGGGACAAACACAGACACACAAACATACATACATACACACACACACACACATATATATATATATATACTAGCATTAAAGACCCGTCGTTGCCGGGTCATAGTGCTGGTGCATGTATATATGTGTATATATATGTGTACATATTACATGTACATCTATATATATACATCTACACATAAAATGCAAAATACAAAGTTATATCTTGATATCGCTAGTGATAACAATACTCAAAATATATAACAGACTGGAATTGTTAGCGCTTCTTTTTTCTCTACATTTTATAGACAATAGTCTTTTCTTTAATTTAATTTTTTATTATCCATCTGGACTATTCTATTTCTGCACGCTAATTTTATTTTTTATTTTTTCCCATTCATGTGAAACCACTTATTCAAGTTCAAATCATTGATGCAATTTTATACCAATTGCTATTTTTACTTTTGTTATGTTACGATTATATTATACTTTAGTTTGATTTTAATTATTACTTACTACATATAATTCAATTGTTATTGTTATTTTTATTGTTAAAGTGAAAGCATCTGACATAAAATAGAGAAATATTTTTGTTTCACTTTTAACACGTAATACTGAAATAGTGGAGAAGATATGATATTGCTATGGGCTCGCTCTAGGCAAGAAGTTGAACATTTTTTTTGCCCATAAAACTACATGGACCCTTAGTAAGGCATGTGTAAAATTTGAATGAAATTGGTTTTGTAGTTCTCAAGTTTTAGGGCATCGTAGTGGAGAAGATATGATATTGCTGTGGGCTCGCCCTAGGCAAGAAGTTAAAAAAATTTTTGCCGATGACACTCCCCGAACCCTAAGTAAGGCATGTGTAAAATTCGAATGAAATTGGTGGTGTAGTTCTCAAGTTTTAGGGAAACACACAGACAGACAGACAGACACACATTCTCAGTTTTATATATATAAAGATATATATATATATATACATCTATACAACGGGCTTCAGTCTACGAAATCCACTCACAAGGCTTTGGTGGGCCCGAGGCTATAGTAGAAGACACTTGCCCAAAATGCCATGCAGTGGGAATGAACCCAGAACTATGTGGTTGGTAATCAAGCTACTTAGCACACAGCCACTCATGCGCCTATGTATGTATGTATGTATGTATGTATGTATGTATGTATGAATGTGTGTATGTATAAATTTATGTATATATATATATATATGAATATGTAGTAGTAACAGAAAGGAGGAATTTCGGTTATCCCCACGTGGTGAGTTGTAATATATATAAGAAATTAAAAACGGAAAATACGCACGCTTTACATAGTTTTAATATAATTTTTAATATATCGACCGGTTTCGCTATCGCTATTCATGATATTATGTTTTACTTATTTGAATATGTATTTTCTAAAGAAGAAATTTTGTCCATGCTGTGTGTGATGATATTTACGAGAGAATGACTTCATAAGTAGAAAAATAAGGGAGGCAATTGGTTATCGTTATTATTGTTACTGTTGTGGGTAAGGGAGATAACTGTTCAGCTTTCGGTAAAGGGAGGGGAATATATATGTACAGACAAGGTTTCGAGAAACTTGTTTAGAGAGGGGATTTATGTACAGTAATGTAATCGTGAATTGAGATATGTAAAAAGATAAAAGTTGGTTATGCGTGCATATTAAGATGTATTTTGTATTGTTCAACGAAAAAAGTTTCTTTATTAAAACGCTCTTGTGGAGAGATTGTGTCTTTGCACTGGGAGAAGACTGTGAAATTTGGTTTGATGTTATCTGCACATTTTTCTATATGTTCATTGAGATGAATTTGCCTGTATTGTGGGAACAGGATTTGCTCTTTATGTAGACTGGTTCTCTTTCTCAAGGTCGTACTCGTTTGTCCAATAAAGTTGTGTCCGCAACCTGAGCAAGTTTTTACATAAATTAGGTTCTCAGAGGCACAAGTGAAACTAATTTTAATTGTGAACCTCTGTCCTTGTTTGAAAAGGAAATCCGAGCCCTCATTTTTCAACCGTTGGTTTCGTGGTTGTTTTGTAAAGCTTCGCATTTGTTAGTAGTCTCTTTAGCGATTTGTCTTGCTTTTTACATTTGATGAGTTTGTGTGTTTTCAGGATGTTGTTCATTTTTGGATCTCTAGTTAGTAAAGGAAGATTTTGCACAATAGTCTTGAATGCCTCACTGTTTCTGGGGTTGTGTGTTGATATAAATAGTAATGTTTTGAGATGAGGTGTGGTGTTATGTTTTGTTGTTCTTAGTGTTTTTATGTCTAATTGTTTGGCACGTTTAATTCCCTTGTCGATAAGTGAGGGTGGATATTGGCTTTCAATAAATGTTGTTTTGAGGTCTTCAAGACGAAGGTCCCGAGTTGTTCTATTATACACTATTGTGTAAATTAATTTTGCCAAATTGAAAGGGATATTTATTTTGATGTGTTTCAGTTGGTTTATAATAGATTTGATTGTTGACTTTTTTATCATAATGTCTAAAAATGGGAGTTGTTCTTTGTTATATTCCATTGTGAATTGAATGTTACTATTTATATCCTTTAGTGTTGATTTGAAATCCAAAAGTTTGTCGATGTTCTCCTTTGAAATGATAAAACAGTCATCCAAGTATCTTTTCCAATTTTCTCCTATGTAGAGGTAAAATGGGTAACCATATTTCTGAAGTGATACTTCATATAAGGTAAATTCAAAATAACCCATTATTAGGTTCTCAAGAACAGGGGCTGCTTTCGTTCCCATCGCAATTCTGCATTTCTGACGATAGTATGCGTCATCAAATAATTGTTCTGAAGTATAAATTTTAAAGATTCAATAATAAAGATCTGGTTTATGCATTCCAGGAGTACTTTTCCCACCAGAATTTAATTGCTTTTATTCCTGTCATGGAGGATATCGGTGTAAAGATTGATAACATCTTTTATCACTTGAAAGGAGAACATCGACAAACTTGAATTTCAAATCAACACTAAATGATATAAATAGTAACATTCAATTTGCTTGTCCTGCCCGCACCTCGGCGAGATGGCACTTCCGTGTCTTACTGATATATTAATGGAGCATAGCTTACAGTGAATGTTATTAAATCACAGGAAGAGGCTTTATGAAGTGGATTCCAGTTGTTTCTAGTAAGCATGAAGCTTTAAACTTATGCAGACAGACGCAGCACAATATTCATGCCTTTCCTAGAGCAATATATAAAGTAGAATAAGTAAAACTGGGTCACCACCTCAAATAACCAGGAAGTTATTTCCGACCCTGCACTACAGAGATTAAATACAAGGTAAACAAATAAAAATATTTCGAATTTTGTGAAGTTACTTTGTGTTTCATATCAAACTACTGGCAAACAAACTTGCTTACCATGTATTGGTGTAAGTATGGCTATGTGGTTAAGAAGTATGCTTCTCAACTATGTGGATTTAAGTTCAGTCTCACTGCAGAGCACCTTGGAGATGTGTCTTCTGCTAAATCCCCCACACAGACCAAAGTCATGTTAGTAGATCTGGTAGACAAAAACTGAAAGAAGCCCATCATTTGTATGTATATATATATATTTCTTTATTGCCCACAAGGGGTTAAACATAGAGGGGACAAACAAGGACAGATATAGGGATTAAGTCGATTGCATCGACCCCAGTGCAAAACTGGTACTTTATTTATCGACCCTGAAAGGATGAAAGGCAATGTCGACCTCAGCGGAATTTGAACTCAGAACGTAACGACAGACGAAATACCACTAAGCATTTTGCCCGGCGCGCTAACGTGTCTGCCAGCTCACCTATATATATATCTATCTATATATATGTGTATATATATATATATCTATCTATATGTGTATATATATATATATATCTATCTAGATATCTATATATATCTATATCTATAGGTCTCACTGAGGAAATGACCAGCGACCGAGACCTTTGGAAATATGCTGTGCGTGAAAAGACCAGGCAGGACAAGTGAGTCCAGCCCACTTATGCATGCCTTTCCTCCCTTGGACACACAAAGACCTGTTGAGGCAAGCGAAGTCGATATCGAACCTCATCCGACGACAAGCACCTATGCTTGCGAAGACCTGTTGGGGCAAGTGAAATCGAAATCGAACCAATCCTATGACTGGCACCCGGCAGATGCCAGGACCCCTGGACTGGAGATATGTAAAAAGCACTATCCGAATCGTGGCTGATGCCAGCGCCTCCTCGACTGGCTTCCGTGTCGGTGGCACGTAAAATGCACCAATCCAACCATGGCCGATGCCAGCCTCGCCTGGCACCAGTGCAGGTGGCACGTAAAAAGCACCCACTACACTCACGGAGTGGTTGGCGTTAGGAAGGGCATCCAGCTGTAGAAACATTGCCAGATGAGACTGGAGCCTGGTGCAGCCTTCTGGCTTCCCAGATCCCCGGTCGAACCGTCCAACCCATGCTAGCATGGAGAACGAACGTTAAACGATGATGATGATGATGATCTATATACACACACACATATACATACATCTAGAACTATGCTAATAGCTTAGGAGTGAAATTTAGGATTTCTTGGTTTTCTGTAAAACGATTTTGATAAAACTTTTCCCAGCTGGTTTGCACACTATGGCAACACCACTATTTTCATTGTACTGTGTAATGTCCTTTTTTATTTCAGATTCTTCAGTTTTTTGGGTGAACCACGCTAATAGCTTTTGAATTAAAATAGCCCATCTAGACATTTTTTTCCAGAAAATGAAGGGTAATGATACATATTAAGCATACATTGAGTATATATTTAACAGAAAATCATAATAATATTATATTTATTGACATAATGAATTATTTGGCCACATGAGTGCTATTTCGACGGGTAACTTCTAAAACCCCATTAGTCATGGAATCTGTCAATTTCTTAATAATAACACATTGGACTGCCTCTGCTGCAGCTTTGATGATCGCCCATAAGACATCTATTGACGTAAATTGGCATAAACATCGTTTAATGATAGACCAAAGATTTTTTATAGGGTTGAGATCTGGAAATGCTGGCAGCTACACCATCAACCTTTCATCTTGTATGCTGTAAGATCCTAGTAATGTTTGGATGGTCCTAGCAGAGTGGGAGGGAGCGTTGTCATGTCCTTAGAAGCAACATCCATAGGTCATCTAGCCAGGGATCCAAGACCTCCTTCAGGAGATTGCAGTAGGTGGCTGTGGTCACTTTAACTCCTTCAGGAACCCTGACTGGGCCAGGTCTGTCCCCGAAGATACATCCAACCTATTGTTGACATCGTAAACGTTGGTGATGCTCATCTCCAAAATAGACCCAACCATCAGGTCCGTCAAGGGTCACTCTAGCTTTGTCAGTGAACAGAACATAACTCATGTCTAATGTCATGTACTTTTGGGCCCACTGAAGCCTCAAACTCCTGATAAAGGAGGCAGTTTCAAGGGTTCTTGCACAGAAGCCATGATCCTGAGGATGTGATTTCTGGTGGTTTGTGGTACATAAGTCCAGATGTAGTGAAAATGGCTTTGCTTGTTTGTCCAGGTTTCCCATGTAATTTGCGGCCAATATTCCTTAAATTGTTAGCTGTCACAGTCTTGGAGGTCCCACAATTGGATAGTTTCTTCAGGAATTGTCTAACCATGTCCACATGATGACCTAACTTCTCTGTAATGACTTGAAGAGAGGTGCCTTTAGCACTTTTCTTGATGATGACAGGCTTTTCATCATTAAGGCATTTTCCATGTCCCAAGAAATTACTGTGATGACTGACTGCAGATTATTAGTAATAATAAAAGGTAAGGTAATTAATAGGTTACTGTCCTAAAAAACACAATCAAATTTCGACACGATTATACTCTCTGTAAAGTTGATGGATTGGCAGAATTGATGGAAGTGAATAAAATACCTTAAAGAATTTGTACCAGTTCTTTACATTCTGTGTTTAAGTTCTGAGGACATCTTTGCCTTTCATTCCTCAGAGATTGATAGCATAAAGCACCAGTCGAGGATGGAGGTCAATGTAATGAACTAATCATATCTTGCTGATGTGTTTCATAATGACAAGATTAAAGAATGAAGGACATCACAATAGGAAAAGATACAATATTTAAACATTTTAAGAATATATGATTTAATAAACACAGTAATGAAAGAATAAACAATTTTTAAAATAATTTATTTATAAAAAAGGCAAAAAACACCCCTAATACTTTAATCACCCCATATCAAGCAACATGTTAAATCTGAGAAAAACTATGCAGAAGAATTTCAGGAAGATAGACTTTCAATGGCTAGAAATCTGTGATGGATGAGGTAATAAAGGGCATTTTTTAACTCCTATTTCACAAATAGTCTAAAGATGTCTCAGTATAACAGTTTAAAATGTTGTTTTTATATTTAACAAGTTTTTTACACTTTCTTTATATGCTTTCAAGTTTTCTGTATTTTCACCCTCATCAATCATTGATGTTAGAGCTTTTTTGTAAGCCTGAACTTGAGGAAGAGCAACAACAGTTTCTTCTGAGGCATCTGATGGTAGATTAGGTAGTTGTTTGTCATCAGAGGCCTGAAATAAAATAAAATATAAAAATGGTGAAATTTTGATAATTATATCAACGAGGATAATAAGAAATTAAAACTTTTGAACCATGTACTTCCCCTTTTGCTATTTTCTTTCTCTTTCCAACATTTAAAGGATTTGAGTTTAGGGTTTTTTTTTTAATGTTAAACATAAATACATATGCATTTAAAAACAATTTGTATTGCTTACAGATTTTTAGTTAGTTTGGCTGATAAAAAAATCTGTAAGCAATACAATTGGTCTCACCTACTGTGGTCTCACCTACATGCAACAACTGAAGCTTTCAATGTCAAGCCATTCTCTCAAATTACGTGTGCTTTGCACAATATGCAGATGACCATCTTCAACAGATCAACAAATGACCAAGTGGTTTATTCTGCTTCAAATTACATTTTATGATCTTCAAAAAAAGGGCGCATTCGGTAGTGTTGTCCAAGCTATACAATGCCTGAGAAATGTTGAAACAGTCATTTCTAAATAACCTTTGATCATAGGTGGGCTGGATCAAGATTGAGTTGAGGCTAACAATCAATACCAAAACTAGCATTTGAATTGCACCATGAAGTGTTAAATGCAATAAGTATATACAGAGTTATGTACCTTGATTGGATGTAGACTGATGAACAAAGTTTGATATCATAACCATATATTCAGGAGTCACTATTCTTATTTTTGTATGAGATTTACAAAATTTCGAAGAAACTTAGAGATCCTGTGGGTAATACTACCAGAGAAGTTTTTGATGGATGAAATATTTTCAGTTTAGTAGGAAATAAATTTAGTAGCAACAAAGAAGGAAAACACACACATTTCAACTATACAAGGGTTGAAAATATTTCAGAATTTAAATCCTACAACGATAAGTTCCACCTTTACTTCATAATCAAGTGACTTAATATAAGAAATGATATCCAATGTAATTACTTCAGTAAAAAGACCATCCAACACATAGTAGTTTGGTACTTATTTTATCAACTTTATGGACATATATTTGTGTCAATAATATGTAAGTGTGTGTATATTTATTTTATATGCTGTATAAGCATGCCCATGAACACCTTATAAGACTGAAGGAAATTCAAACTGCAGCTTGTATTTGTACCTGCTTACACTAAACACAAGGACCTGCTGCCTCTAGGTAAGTGACCTCAAAGATGTTTTCCTTTCCAGATGCTGAAAACATCATCCCCAGCCTACAAGCACAAAGTTTCCACAATGAGAGGTAAGTCTGGAGAGATTGCTGAAATGTTTGAGTGAAGGTATGTAGATGTGTACTGCATGCAAGAGGTACAATGGAGGTGAGCCTCAGTTAGAGTGCTTACAGGTAAGAGACATAGATACATGTTCTTCTGGGTGGGCAGCAATGATGGTCTAGGTGGTGTAAGTATTCTATTCTCCAGGCAGAGAAATGGGTGTATAAGGAGACTGAGGTCGTCAGGGTATGTGATAGATCAATCTTTTCTGTGGACTACCTTGACAATGAAAGACAACTATGTTCTCATTGTGGCAGGGGACTTCAATGGCCATGTTGGAAAACACTGATGGGTTTCAGAGAATGCATGGAGGCTACAGTTTGGCCCTAGAAATAAGGAAGGAACAAGGTTGCTGGAGTTTTGTGATGTACATGATTTACTGATCTGCAATACCGACTTCATAAAATCTGCCAGCCATCTCATCACTTATCAATCTGGTAGGCACCGTAGCCAGAGTGACAACATCTTCACCAGAAACAGAGACAGGCATATGCTTGTGAATGCAAAATCCTTTCCAGGTGAAAAATGTACAACTCAAGAGAGGTTAGTGACTTCAAACTTAGGGTTAGAATGATGAAGACACAAACTGGTATAGAAAAGGCGGTCATGGAAACTCAGGAATCCTTCATATAGGCAGAGATTTAAGAAATGTTCTTAATGAAGCCTTTGATGAGAAGGAGGAAGAGATAGAGATATGCGACAGAGGACAAATGGAAGTTCTTACAGGATGATCTAGTAATTGAGACAGATCAAATCTGTGGCTGGAGCAAAGCTTCTGCCAGACCAAGGGTGATATGACAGTGGGACACTGAGGTTGGCAGGGTCGTAAATGAGAAGAAATGGGTTTGCAAAGAATGGAAAAGTGGGCGTAGCAGGGAACCATATCAGATAGCTAAACAGGAAGCTAAGTGTCAGGTTTATCTAGCTAGAGCAGAAGCAGAAAGGAAGAGGTTTGCCAATGTCCTAAAATGTGAAAATCAGAGACTTGAGGTGTTCCATATTGCTAGACAGTGTGTCAGAGAGAATCAAGAAGTTATGAAAGAGAAGTGTGTATGGATGGATAATGGTATGCTTGCACTTAGTAATTCTGAAAAGAAAGAGGTATGGAAGAGTTACTATGCAAGGCTATTAAATATGGATAATGCTGGTGGCTCGTGCCGGTGGCATGTAAAAGCACCCACTACACTCTCGGAGTGGTTGGCGTTAGGAAGGGCATCCAGCTGTAGAAATTCTGCCAGATCAGATTGGAGTGTGGTGCAGCCATCTGGTCCGCCAGACCTCAGTCAAATCTTCCAACCCATGCTAGCATGGAAAGTGGACGTTAAACGATGATGATGGTGATGAATGAATAGAATAAAGGGAGTTTCCTTTATGTGAATCTGACAGAGGGACCAGCTACCCTAGTAGACAGTGCTATGATAGATAAACAATTAAAGATATGAAGACAGAGAAAGTCCCTGAATCATCAGGAGTCACTGCAAAGATAATTAAAATATCTGGTAGAGTAGAATATGGACTAGTCACCCATAGAGTTAATCAGGTTATTCAGGAAGACATAATCCCCAGTGACTGGTGTAGCAGCATTATAGTCAGCTGCTACAAGAGTAAGGGAGAGGCCTTGGATACAAGTAATTATAGAGGTATCAAATACTAGACAATGAAAATTATAAAGAGTGTTACAGCACAATTAATTAAGAGCAGAATTAGACTAGATGAAATGTACTCTGACTTTGTCCGGGGAAGAAGCACTACAAGAGAAGGCAACTGCAAGAGAAGTATTTAGCTAAGATTAAACCATTATACTTGGCATTTGTTGATCTAAAGAAAGCCTTTGATAGATTACCCTGATGTGTGATATGGTGGGCTCTGAGGAAGCTAGGGATAGATGAGTGGCTTGTAATAGCTGTACATGCCATGCACAGAAGCTCTGTCAGTAAGGTGAAAGTTAACTATGAGTACAGTGATGAATTTGGTGTACAGGTAGGCATTCATCAGGGCTTGGTACTTAGTCCCCTCCTTTTCATCATTGTCCTCCAGGCCATAATAGAGGAATTCAAGACTGGCTGCCCTTGGAAACTGCCAAATGTTGATGACCTTGCTTTCATAGCAGCTCTCTAGTTTACCAGCTCTGGTTAAACCATCCAATTCATGCCAGAATAGAAAATGAACATGATGATAATGATATGTTGAACCAGTAAGATAAAACAAAAAGCTAAAAACAGATTACAAAATGCATGCTAGAAATTTCAAAAATGTAGTTTACCTCAGACCCATTACTGCTATCAGTATCTTTAATTCTTTGAAGCAGTTGGACTATATTCTTTCTTGAAACATTCTTATCCCAGAAAAAACATTCCCAGTCGGCTTCAGTTTTCTCAGATTCCCAAGGCTCCACTCGCTTTTAATAGAAGACAAGTCAATATTTGATTGTAAATTTTCAGTGTAGAGTTAAAAAAATAAACATAGTTTGAAGATACTGTAAATCTAATAAAAAGAAATTTAAAATTTCATTTATCCATTGAAAGCAACAAACAGAAAGTATTCAAATTTGATATCTATTATGTTTTTGTATCTTATCTGTAGTTAGTTATATATATATTGATTTTATTTTGCATAAATGTTATGTTAACTTCTCTATAAACAAAAATGTCTTTGTTAAACCCCAAGCCAGTTCAGATTAAGCTTAATCAAACATCTTCCAGCCACATCCATTGTCTTTTTTCAGATATAGTATCAGGTTGGTGCAAAAGTAACGTCCGATTTCTAGAAAAAATGTTTCCGAGCAAATTTATCAATTTTTTAATCTCCTCTTATGGTTTTAAGATATTTCTGTGTCTAATTTGTACTATTTTCTTTCAGATTATCGAACTTCTGGCCATAATTCTCAAAAAATTTTACCATCATGTTTGTCCCATCTAAAGATCACATAAGAAATGTTTTACACTACGAGTTTCATAAAGGTGTTAATGCAAGTGCAGCAGCAAGATCTATTCAGAGCACTCGTGGGGTGATGTAGTGAATGATAGAAGTTGCAGGAGGTGGTTTCCCCGTTTCCGAAGTTGTGATTTCATTTTGAAAGAAGAGCCAAAAGAGGGTCATCCAAAAAAAGACTTGATTCCGAAATGTTGGAAGCTCTTGTTTCAGAGAATCGTACTGTTACCACTAGGGAACTTGTAGAACAGTTAAACGTGGCCCATACAACAATGGTATGTCAGCTAAAACACATTGGAAAGGTTTCAGTGGCTGGAAAATGGGTCCCTCATGAGCTGTCTCCAGAGAATTGACAACAGCTTGCTGTTTGTTGTCAATCATTGCTTTCGCAACACTTTCAAGCAATATTTTTAGACAGGCTTGTTATAGGTGGATTCTTTACTATAATATTAAATGGCAGCGTTCTTGAAGCAGCCGAGGAGGACGGCCAGTTCAACCACCGAGCAGGACTTCATCCAAAGAAGATCATGTTGAGTGTATGGTGGCATATTAAAGGAGTAATCCATTATGAACTGTTGGATAGCAACCAAACAATTAATGCTAATCTTTACTGTGAGTAACTTCGTCATTTGAAAACAGTTCTGAGCCAAAAACGAGCATCCTTGGTTAACAGAAAGGGTGTCATCTTCCATCACGATAATGCTCATCCTCACACAACTCGACTGACCAAAACTCTTTTGGAAGAACTTGGTTGGGAAATACTCATTAGTAATGTCTTCTCTATATTCTGTATTATAAATGATCCAAAAGATATTTGTACAGTGAAGGAGCTTTGTATCAGTGTTTAAAACATTTGAAGTCTTTATATTAATATAGGTAAAGCAGATTAACTAATTTGAACTCAACATACCAAACTATTGCTGAGCTGATTTATCTATGGTACTGACATACAGTTATAATGACTGGATCATTTGAAAATAAAGTATCTAAGCATGAACATAGTGTCAGGGTATAAATAGTGGATTAATTATTTAGTGACCTTACAATCCAGTAATTTCATCAGCTGTGAATGTAACGATTATTTTGAACATCAATAATCAATAGTATAAAAAAATTTAGTTCCCTACATTTTATATTTGGATCTCTTTCTATGTGAATGTAACAAAATTAAAATTAGTAACTGAATTAAAAAAAGGAATTGTATTACAAAGTCTTTCTTACACATGATTCATGATATAATGCAGTCAATACATAAACCAGATAGTCATAATTCTGTTTCTTCAAAGGACATCTGTGGTACAAAAAGAAAAAAACTGCAATCATTTAACTGGTTGACAACACAAATATAATAATAATAAAATGTTTTAAACCCATGACATTCACATTCACACACACATACAAAAAAAAAATGCTTGGAAGATATTAAGTGATATTATTGACAGGAGTAACACAAGGAAGGCCAAAGACACAAACTTCAGATACACAAGAGAACTAATAATGCTTTCTGCCACAGGGCACAATGCCTTAAGTTTTGAGGGGAGGAGCTAGCTGATTACATCAGTCCCAGTAATCAACTAGTACATGTTTTATTGATCATAGAAAGATGAAAGGTAAAGTATAATAATAATAATAATAATAATAATAATAATAATAATAATAATAATAATGAAATTATTGTATACAGTGCTCAGGTGCACCACAACTTGTCAGAGTATATGCAGTAATGTAAAAATGTCTGGAAAGCGAACAATGTATGAGTCAGATACATGCTTGTGTGTGTATGGGGGGAGAAAATCAGGTGTAGTGTTGGCGAATCTCAGAAAGCATGGAAGTTTTGAAGGATGCAGTGCTCCGACAACTAACAACTGATGCCAGCAGTTTGTTCCATGCTTCAGCAACTCTCAGCGTGAAAAAATGTTTCCTGAAGTCATGGGAGCTGTGCTGTTTTCTGACTTTGTAAATATGTCCACGGGTGTTAGATGGGTGGAGTTTGAAAAGGTGCTCAGAGTTATTGTTTGTAAGATGGTTAATAATTTTATGGGTGGCTGCCAAGTCAGCTGCCAGACGTCGGAGTTTCAATGTGTCCATGCCCAGGGAAGTAAGGCGTTCAGGATATGGCAAATGCCTGATGGAGGGTATTCTTTTGGTTGCATGTCGCTGAACGGCTTCCAGACAATTGATATCCTGGGCAAGATAGGGGTTCCAGACTGGTGATGCAAATTCCAGGTGAGGTCTTACCATAGCTATAAAAAGCCGCAGATAGATAGTCGGAGAGCGGCTCACAAAGGATTTGGTGAGTGATGCCAAGACACCATAAGAAAGCTTGACCATAAGTCTTTTGTGTGGCACAGAGTTAAAAGCCTTAGCAAAGACAACAGATAAGGCTTCTTTGATGCTTACGTTTTACCTACTATATCTTCTCTATCAAATTTCCACATTTACATTCATTATGAAGAGAAATGAGCCTTGAAAAAGGTTTTCAGTTAAGTTATAGTATAATAATCACTATGTATTTATATTCATACACACACGAGTATACACACACACACACACACATGTATGTGTATATATATATATATATATATATATATACATGCACACACACACATCACAGGTATGGCTGTGCAATAAGGAGTTTGCTTCTCAGCTACATGGTTTTGAGTCCAGTCCTACAGTATGAAACCTTGAGCAAGTATCTTTTACTATAGCTCCAGGCCAACTAAACTTGTGCATGGATTTGATAGACGGAAGATGAAAGAAGCTGGTTATATAACTATATATGAGTGTGTGTGTGTGTGATTTTGTATCTGTTCCTGCAGCCAATGTTTAATAACAGGTATTGGCTTGTTTACATCCTCATAACTTAGCAGTTTGGCATACTTTAAGAAAAAATAAGTACTGGGGTCGATTTATTTGACTAAACCTTTCAGGGTGGTGCTCCAGCATGACCACAAGCCAATGAATGAAACAAGTAAATGACACACACACCCTAATTTACATGTAAATTAAAACAAGTGTCTTATTGTTGAACACCCTCACTGTCGATCATTCAGCTTTGAAATGAAGAATAGAAACTATTTGCAGCTGTGTACTTCAGAGGTTGGCTTTGCAACTATGTTGTCTCAGGTTCAGTTTCACTGTGTGGTATGTTGAATAATCATCATCATTGTTTAACATCCGTTTTCTATGCTAGCATGGATTGGACGGTTTGACCAGGGTCTGGGAAGCCAGGAGGCTGCGCCAGGCTCCAGTCTGATCTGGCAGTGTTTCTACAGCTGGATGCTCTTCCTAATGCCAACCACTCCATGAGTGTAGCGGGTGCTTTTTAATGTGCCATCGGCACAGGGGCCAGAGGAGGCAGGCAAACGGCCACGATTGGTTGGTGCTTTTTACGTGTCACCAACACGGATGCCAGTCAGGCGGTGCTGGCATCAGCCACATTCGGATAGTGCTTTTTATGTGCCACTGGCACGGGTATTGTAACTACAATTTCCATTTGATTTTTATTTTGATGTTGGTGTTGACGTACTTGACTCAATAGGTCTCCTCAAGAACAGCAGGTTACTCTACAATCCAAGGTTAGCACAGCAGGCCGTCCTGCGAGCCATGAACTTACTTCATTTGTCGGGTCTTCACAGTCACAGCATATCTCAGAGGTCTCAGTCTTTGGCATTTCCTGTGAGGCCCAATGTGCCACCGGCACAGGTATCACAGGTACAATATCCATTCGATTTTTATTCTGTTGATGTACTTGACACAATAAGTGTTGTCTTATATAGCCCCAGACAAATTTATGCCTTATGAGTGAAATTGATAGATGGAAACTGTATGGAAGCCCATCACATATACATGCATGCATTTGTGTGTATAACTGTATACATTCTGAGATATCTTTGCATAGATTCACTCAACAAAAAACAGTATTGTTACGTTGACAATTCTCTGTCAAGAAATTGCCCTTATAGCTCAGTGACTTTCAAAGATAAGCAGAATAAAATCTTTCACTGGAAAAACAAGTAAAGATTAGCAACAAGAAAACCATTTGGCTGTAAAATAAAACCTCAATAAAACATTTTCAGTCAACCTAGGCTAGCATTGAAAATAGGACATTAAATGAATAACAAATGAGAATGACTATAACAAAGTTTGACTTTGTCATCTTATAGTCCTTAGCTCAACACCAAAACTTTACTGTCAAACTATTTGTGGTTTTAAACAGAGCTTATTAAATTTGTGACTGTTTATATCCTTTATCAACTCTTATATTTCTGAATAAAATAGAAACAACAGCTTCTAGTTTTTCTTCAAATTTAATCAAAGTCATTACTGAACTATGTAAACTGAACTCAGCTTTTCTTTATTTTACAAAAAAAAAAAAAAAAAAAAATGTATTATGCAAAGAAAGACAGAGCTTAAAATATATTCAGGCTGTCTTAACAGTGTAAGTTTAGTGCAGGTAATGAGCTGTTCAAATTGCTGAAAGGAAAGCTTGAATATCTAAGTGCTTCAGAGAGCTGCAGTTCTGTAAGTTCTGGAAAGGAAAGATTGGATAAAACAACAAGATGATAATCATTTCTTTTAAATTACAACAGTATAGTGTATTATTGATATGGTCATTTAAAAAAGATTTTAGCATTTTACTCAAGTTTTACTTTAAAAGAAAAGAAAAGGCAACAAAAACAACTGTAAAAAATAAATATCTTTTCTGTTACTAATGTAAAACCATCTGTAACTAATTATAAGAGGCCTCACAAGTAAATAGCTTTAGATACAAATGGGTATTGGATCACTAACTTATTCATCAAATATTACCTCCCACAGTTTATCTTCCTACGTAGCTGTCTGTCTACTCTTGATAGTACAGTTTTACAGTGCTGCTAGTTCACTGAGTAAAGATACAATTACAGATGTAGCGATAGATGATGAAGATAAACATCTGGCAAAATGCCACGAGGATCGAACACTTTTTGCATCATGATAATGTCTAGACTAAAAAAAAATCTTTCCTGGAGATTACTTTTGTTGGCATGATGCCAGAAAGCAAAGCAAATTGTTCATTTTAAATATAAGATTGCTTTCCAAAATGTATACAAACTAGATCCCAATCACTTACAGTATATTCAACTCCAGTTTTATTCTTTACAACTAACATAACAGTTGACCAGAAGTAGTATTTTTTTGTTCTTCTTTTACTTGTTTCAGTCATTTGACTGCAGCCATGCTGGAGCACCACCTTTAGTCGAGCAAATCGACCCCGTGCCTTATTCTTTGTAAGCCCAGTACTTATTCTATCGGTCTCTTTTTGCCAAACCGCTAAGTGACGGGGATGTAAATACACCAGCATCAGTTGTCAAGCAATGCTAGAGGGACAAATACAGACACACAAACACACAAATACATATATACGACGGGCTTCTTTCAGTTTCCGTCTACCAAATCCACTCACAAGGCATTGGTCGGCAGGGACTATAGCAGAAGACACTTGCCCAAGATGCCACGCAGTGGGACTAAACCGGAACCATGTGGTTGGTTAGCAAGCTACTTACCACACAGCCACTCCTGTATATTCTTTCAAGATATTAAAAAGAAAAGTGACAGCCAGAGATCATTTTTAGTATTTACAGTATCATTTAAGTTAATTTACTGAGCTCAGATGGCATGTCAATAAGCATAGGGATAGCTGTGTAGTTAAGAAGTTCACATTGCAACCACACAGTTTTGTGTTCAGTCCCACTGTGCCACACCTTGGGCAAGTATCTTCTACTTTAGCCCTATGCCTCATCATCCTAACATTACATAAGTTTTAAGTGAGTGTCACCATCATACAAGCAATGCCATTTATTTCCTATAATTTCATGTAAACAAGTGAGGCTTGGCAAAAGGAAGGGCATCGGGCCACAGAAAATCTGCTTCAATAACTTCCATGTGACCCATGGAAGCATGGGAAAATGGACACACTAAACTGATGAGGAACTTATGAATGAGTGTATCATCTTTTACCTGTTTCAGTCATTGGACAGTGGCCATACTGGGGCACTGCCTTGAAGGGCTTTAGTCAAACAAATTGACCCCAATACTTATTTTTTTAAGCCAAGTACTTATTCTATCAGTTCCTTAAGCACTGGAACCATAAACAAGCCAACACCAGTTCCCAAGCAGTTGTAAGAGACAAAGTCAAAGATGCATGCATGCATGCAAACACACAAGGAATTCTATGACTTAACTGCCTCAAAAATTGTATTTTAACTGGTGATATTAAATGAAAGCCATGTCACTATTAGGGCACTGTTTTAAAGTGTGAATGTTATGTCAAAAATAGATATCATGTTTAGTAACTTAAAACAATACATAAATGAAATAAGTCATTATTCAGGTTTTTAAATATTTTCAGTTACAAAAGGTTTGATTTTACCACAGTACCATTTTTCTATCCAGTTCTTTCTGGTATCAATAAGAAATTTAAAAAGTCAAATATCATCAACCGAGTAGAGATTTCCTTCACTAGAGATTTCTTTGAACTTTATACAGTAGAGGAAATTATTTGTTTTCATTGTCAGGTATACTAAAATTTTGAATACAGTTTCTTCTAGGGCCAAACAGTGTGTTTAAAAACCAAAGTAAATAAAAAGAAAAAAATCTTTCTAAGAAGCATCTTAGTGGAGGAAATTGGGGGAGGGGGAAAGATTTCCTATAAATTAGTAGACTTAAGTGTCTGTTATTATAAAAACATGACATCATCATCATCATCATTTAATGTCTATCTTTCATGTTGGCACAGGCTGGATGGTTTGACAGGATCCAATGAGTCAGAGAGCTGTGTTGAGCTCCAATGCCTATATAGGTGTGATTTTGATGGATGGATAGCTTTCCTAAGGCCAAGCACTTTACAGAATGTACTGGGTATTTTCTCTTGTAATGATGCTAGTATTAGTGAGGTTGCCAATTTATGTTGGAAGACAAAGTAAAACCCATGTCAACTGAGTCGAGTTGTAGGGAAGGAGGTGGCTTTGTGCTGAAAGGTCAAAGTGTGACAGAGGGATAGGCACAAGTGTCTCGCAATTCAGGTGATAGATGGCTACTCTGCTGTATATATATATATATATATCATCATCATCATCATCATTTAACGTCCACGTTCCATGCTGGCATCTAGCATGAGTTGGATGGTTTTATTGAGAAATGGCAAACCAGGAGGCTGCACCAGACTCCAATCTGATTTGGCAAGGTTTCTACAGCTGGATGCCCTTCCTAACACCAACCACGAGAGTGTAGTGGGTGCTTTTATGTACCACCGGCATAGGAGCCAGTCAGGCAGAACTGGCATCGGCCACGCTCGAATGGTGCTTTGTACGTGCCACTGACATGGATGCCAGTCATGCAGCACTGGCATCGACCATGACTATGATTTCATTCGGTTCAACAGGTCTTCACAAGCATGGCATATTGCCCAATGATTGAAAGGTGTTTTTAAATGGGCCAGTTATGCCACACTGGCATTGGCCGTGACTATGATCTCACTTGGCTTGCTGAATCTTCTCAAGCACAGCATATCTCCATCTCCAAAGCTTTCAGTCACTCGTCATTGCCTCTGTGAGGCCCAATGTTTGAAGGTCATGTTTCGCCACCTCATCCCATGTCTTCCTGGGTCTACTTCTTCCACAGGTTCCCTCCACTGTTAGGGTGTAACACTTCTTTACACAGCTGTCCTCATCCATATGCATTACATGACAATACCAGCGCAGTTCTTTCTCTTGCATACCACAACTGATGCTTCTTATGTCCACTTTTCTCTCAGGGCACTTATACACTGTCATGTATGCACACTGACATTACATATCCAGTGGAGCATATTGGCTTCATTTCTTTCAAGCCAACACATGTCCTCAGCAGTCACAGCCCATGTTTCACTACTGTGTAGCATGGTTGTTTGTACACAGGCATCATACAGTCTACCTTTCACTCTGAGTGAGTAGCCCATTGTTACTGGCAGAGGTAGGAGCTCTCTGAACTTTGTCCAGGCTAATCTTATTCTAGCAGCTATGCTCTTGGAGCATCCACCCTCACTACTGACTTGGTCACCTAGGCAATGGAAGCTATCAACTACTAGTATTTCCCACTGGCTGTGTTTATTGCACCTGTACATCTACCACACACAAAAACTATCTTCCCAGTTTACCTTCCTTTGATATTGCAACACCTTTTATAGATATTCTACCTACATCTTTTCTACAGATTGAGCAGGGCTATTTACCTGAAGGGATTTGTGATTTGTCTGCCTTCCTACTTACTAAGACTTTGGTTTTTGCTAGGTTGACTTTAAAGTCCTTCGATTCTAGACCTTGCTTTCACACCTGAACCTTCTTCTCTAGTTCTGGTAGAGACACAGCTATTAAAGCAAGGTCATCAGCATAGAGGAGCTCCCAGGGGCAACCTGTTTTGAATTCCTGTTATTGCCTATATGAAAAAGAGGGGGCTGAGGACTGCACCTTGGTGAACCCCTGCTTCTACCCAGAATCATTATCAGAAATATAGCATCAGTGGTACTTCTCCCAGGCACAAACCCAAACTGCATCTCATCTAAACTAACTCTCACCCTAATTAGTTGGGCTATGACCCTCTCTATGACTTTCATCACCTGATCCAACAATTTGATACCTCCGTAATTATTTCTACCTAAGGTATCACCTTTACTTTTGTAGCAGTTGACTATGGTGCTGCTACATCAGTCATTGGGTATGACTCCTCTGAGTATCACCTGATTAACTATACAGGTGACCTGACTACAGCCTACACCACCAGATATTTTAAGCATCTCAGTAGTGATTCCTGATGCGCCAGGGGCTTTCCCTGTCTTCACACCCTTAATTGCTTTATATACCAAGGTACTGTTAATTCAGATAACGGGTCCCTCTGTTGGGTTGACATTTGGCCGACTCTTTCTCCCATTCATTCTCTTCATTTAGCAACTTTTCATAATGGCGTCTCCAAGTAAGAAAACCTCAAAGATATGTTATAAATAAATAAATGGAAAAGGTGTTATAGATGTACACAGTTGTTTTCTGAAGTATCATTTAACACTAGTTTTTTCAGATAAAATGATTAATTATAAGATTAACTTGAAAATTTCAATGCATATGTGCATATAAGAGAACAAAAAGAACTTACCGATCTGTTTTGAGAGTGATTTCACCAGTAGTTTCATTGTACCGATCTTTTAAAAGTCGCACCATTTTATCTTTAGCATGATGGTCAAGATTAAGGCTTGATATATTCAACTGGAGAGAGAAAACAAACAGAAATACTACATGAAGAAACTAGGGTAAAAATCACATGCAACACTTGTTCTTTGTTAAACAGGCTACCAAACTAATGTGATGAAATTGTACCCATATTGATCCTGGCAATAATAATACACTGATATGGTTTCCCATTTCCAGGCCCATATCATAATTTGAACACAGCATTACAAGTCAATGAAACCTTTCTCTGACATCCAAAAATGGTATATCTCTGATCAGAAATATTCTTTACCAGAGCTAATCTGATGCTAAACAGCAGCAACACTTGTTTCTAGTGTCAACATATTCTTGGCCACTGATAACAATGCAACTATTAAATGGATGTAGATCATATTTTTCATCCAAATAGACAGAGGCAATCAAAATAACGTATTCTACAAAAGCTTGAGTTCATAACTATATCGTCGGTAGTCCACATCTATTTATTTTCCATCTGGATATCTTTCTGTAACTGTGTAGCATAAGTCAAACATTTTGTCAGTTAGAGTTATGTACCTTAGCTAGAGAGCAGTAGAAAAGTTGCCACCATATTACAGCTCAAGATTGTCTCACGAATATGACAGAAATACAAGTGTCAAACTTGTTTGAAATAGAGGCCAAATCTCCTTCACATCACATCCTACTGTCTTAGATAAAGAAAGAACACATTAGATAATGTTGTCTTAAATATCCTTAAAAACCAGGATGGTCATGGCTGGAATACTTCTGATAACAAATCCACTTGATTGAGGTTAATATGTAGCATATATTCAGGTTGAGAACTGAACCTAGTTATTTGGGGTTAAAATCAAAGGAAGACAAAGATAATATTTAAACTAAGTTCAGTGGTTTCAACATTGGAGTGTATAGACAGACAAATCAATGGGTTGTGGATGTAGTATCAACATAGGAAAGAAGATGAGAAAGCTATTGAATCAAAGTAGAAGAGAATAAAAAATCTAGACAATATATAATCAAACTACATTGTGCAGAATTTTTAGACAACTTTGTTCCATACGATTCTGATGAAGTGTTTCAGTAGCTTTAATAGGTAGAAATATAGTGCTGGATTTTATTGTGATATGGTTTAAATGAAGAGAAATAGTTACAAATGGGAAAATCAGGTTATTGACCTGATTCGTTAAGAAGCTTACCAGCTCAATACTTTACAACAATAGATCTAATGCATACAAATATGAGAAATTACTCTTAAACCAATCAAAATTTTCATTGAGAGTAAGCAGCTAAGTTGAAGTAACTCAAAGCCAAAATTTAAACTGAATTTATTAGAACTTACTGCTTGCATATATTGAAATGGAAAATGATGTTATGTTAATGAAAAAAAAACTACTATATAAAACTGAAATTCTTACCTTAAAGGTCACTACTCGGGCCCTAGCATCTCTAACAGTAGGACCCGAAAAGCAATAATCAGATGAGATTACTTCTACTGGAAAATGCTGCTCACATAGGCTGTCAGTACTTAAAGCTTCAGGCCAAGGAGTACAAAATTCTTGAAGAAAAATGAATTCAAAAGAAGAAAAACTATAAAGAAGTGAAGCAAACAACAAGGGGTATAAGGATAACTTACAAACTGTCAACATAATATAACCTTGACCACTGTTTACAAGCACTCTGATTGACAAAGAATCGTCAATTGTCAAGTGCTTGCCCATTATGCCTTTGGAGATTATCTATTGTAGTATAGTGCATACTTTTATATTTCTGGTAGAATCTGCTCAAACTCAAGTTCAAGAAAGTGACCATTTCTGTAAAACTAAGAGACACAACCACAATCTCACAAACAAATATACATTTTGTCTGTTTTCCATGCTGGTATGGGTTGGATGGATTGTCATAGCTTGAGTCTGTCCTTATTTGAAGTTACTACTGTCCTAAATATGTTAGAGGACCAGGTCTTGCTGATACATTCCATTTCATCATGGCTTCTGCACCTAAACGTCCTTCTTGACACCAACCAGATTGTACTGCATTTTATCATAGCAATAAAAAGTAGATAGCTTGTCATCTCTGTGACATGACTTACAAGTCCTCTTAATCCCATGTTATCTCTGTACCCTACGCAAATATTTTACAGTGTGTGCTGGGTGTATTTTATTGTTGCACCAGAATTTATGTTATTTTGTTTCTTGCAAGACAAAAAAAGTCCTCACAATTCTACCACCATCTTGGTTCATTTGAGGCAAAAGACTAAAAAAGTGAATAGAAGAGGGCAATGACAAAAGATGAACTTGGTGTGAATGCAAAGGAAGCAGAGGGAGATAGTAATGGCAGGGAGTAATGATGATAACTATATGTTGTTGCTAAGGAAAAGAGTAGTGAAAAGCCAAAGGTGGTCATTAGTAAGAGAGACTGATGAATGTCAATAATGAGTAGCTTGAAGGAACAATGAGTGCAGGAAAGCAATGGTTGCTTGTAAAACAGAAACAAAAGCTGGTTAATCATAGAATGGACTGAGTGATGATGATGATGATGATAGAGAGAGAGAGAGAGAGAGAGAGAGAGAGAGAGAGAGAGAGAGAGTGTGAGAGAGAGAGAGAGAGAGAGAGAGAGAGAGAGAGAGAGAGAGAGAGAGAGAGAGAGAGAGTAATGTTCATAACAAGTAACCTGGGTGAGAGGGATCAATGGCTAGCTGTACAGAAGGATGATGGTGGAGTATAATGGATTCTAATTGATCTAATGCAAACCCAGATGCAGATACTCAACCCAGTTGCTACAACTTCCACCATTTGAAAGTATATTTTGCCATTCTTGCACAGGTAGGCAAGTCTTTTAAACCACTTACCCATTATAACATCCTAGCAATTGTTTACATTAAGCTGCCTCAGACTTTTGACTTGAGTGAATTGCCATCCACAATTGCAGTTCAAGATATATTTTCCCTTCTGAGCCACTGACCTCTCTCCATATCTCTAGTTAACACTATTCTTCTTGCTGTAAATACTTTCTGAAACTCACCAGTACTAAATCCCAATCACTTGGCTGTGAATGGGAATCATTAAGTTTCTATTGACAACAATGCTCTTGGATGAAGTGCCCTGACTTTTGTCTTTATTCACACTACCTTCAGTCTTAACCCTCTTTGCAATATTAAATAGTGTCCAGACTTGGAGTGCAACAAGGTGTAAATCAGAGGTAAACCTTTGGAACAAATATGAACTCTGGCTTCCCAGTACTGACATAGTATTTTGAGTGCATGGAATTGTAACACCAGCACTAAATGTCATGTCCTTGACAAGATGAGACTAAATTACCTTTTCAATTCTAAGACATCTCCCTTCATTTGCTAACTATTTTACAGAATGTACTATGTGCATTTTAGAGTGGGACCAGCATTAATGAGGCTACCCTCTACTCTACATGATAGAAAGGGCTCCTCACTGTTGTATTTTGTGTCTGCTTGTTTAAGTCAATGAGACCAAAACAGTGGGTAAAAAACTGGGCAGCTGCAGAATATGAACTCATTTTGGTAGCAGATACTTAAAAAACTACTTTTAAATTTCTCAATGTTTCAAGCTAACCAAAATATATTTTCTTTTAGTTTGTCCAGTTAAAGCTTCTAATTTCAATGGCTGGAAGTTGTCAAATTACTTTTGTAAAGGTTATTAATCTTCTGGTATATAGCAAACCAGGTAGGATTCCTGTAGGTGATTCTGTCCACTTTCCTTGTCATCTTAGGGATATTTTACTCAATATATCTTTGATCTTTACTTGTTTCAGTCATTGGACTACAGCCATGTTGAGACACTGCTTTGAAAGGTTTAGAGAAACAGATTGACCCTATTATGTATCTTTTTAACTTTTGTATGTATTGTATTGGTCTCTTTTATTGAACCACTAAGTTATGGAGACATAAACAAAACAACACCAGTAGTCAAAGTGGGGAACAAACATGAAGATGCATACACATACACACATGATGGGCTTCTTTCAGTTTCTGTCTAACAAATCCACTCACAAAGCCTTGGTTAGCCTTGAACCATAGTAGAAGACACTTGCCCACAGTAGGACTGAATCCAGGGTCATGGAATTGGGAATTTAACTTCTTACCACACAGCCATGGCCTCCTTTGCATATTAGCAGCTTCTTGAATACACAGACATACATGTCAAGATGATGCTGTCAATATTTTGAAAGGAAAATGAAGAAATAAAAATTTGGTGCAGGTCACATAACATTAATTTGGTTCCATTTTTTAACCACTAGTCTGTTCACAAATACCCAGCATGTACTGTACATAGATCAACCCCAGTGACTTAAGCAACACTGAATAATACAGAAGATATGAGCTTAGCATGGAAGTTCACAAAATTATTCCCAACCGTTTTTGTCTAAGTAAACCTAAGTAAATTTAAGTAGCCACTAAGTCAAGCGCTTTGTTAAGAATATAGTGCATTATCAGAGATAGGTTATTACACAGAATTTAACATTAAACCTAAATTTATAAACAGGTGGCAATCTCTGTATCAATCATTGCCAATCTTTCGAGTAATTATTAAAATTAAAACAGCTTCTTTTCCAAAAGATATTTTTCAAAATAATCCTGTTTTATATGCATTATATAAATAGAGATGGTTGTCTTACTTTTCAAGGCCTTACAATGCTTGGCAACATGGACAGGTGTTAGATGAAGGAAATTTGGTATTTTCATCAACTCCGTATTAGCATAACGATCTGGAGGAACTCCAAGGTTTTGATTTTCACTTGGTCTCTGAAATACAAATTATTCTTAATAAATTTAACTGAATTTTCATTGTCCTTATTAGGTTTTATTTGATGCAACACAAAGATCAAACACATACTTCACAAAATGCATTAATTAACTAAATTGCCTTTGTAATATAAAATTAAAGGAATATTAATAAAAAAGAAAGTAAAGTCATTCAAGAAATGATGCAAAATTAAGAAGTATGACTAGATGGACTGAACCAGAGCAAAGTTAAGTGTCTTCTGTTATGAGGGTCACAAACTATGAACTAACAACACTTTGAGGAGTAGATACACAACCTATTGTCTCCCAACAGATAGCTATTGATAAAATGTAAAACTTCGGGGGGTGGGGGTGATTTTCATAAGAGTTAAAGTCATATCTAAAACCTGGCTACATAAAGCTACCTTCACTCTCCCACTATCTTCTTCATCCAACCACACATCACAAACATCTTTATCACATAACAATTCCTGAAACTAACCAGCATGATGGACCTAAGATGATGAAGAGGAGCAAACGGAGCAAAGAAACATAAAATATACAAGTAATTTAATATCAGAAAGTAAATTGACTTCCTGTATTATTTTAGCAACAACATAAAATAAACTACAGTAAAATAAAACAAACACATAAACTGGAGGAGAATTGAGATCTTATAGAGATTTCATTCTGTTGGAAGAACAGATAAACAGAGTAGTTACTGATGTGGTAATTTGAGACAAAGAAGGCAGAGAAGATAATTAGATGTTAGGGGAAAAGGAGATGCTGAATGTATCAGTAGTGAACTGTGAGATAGAGAACACACAAACTCTCTCTCTCTCCCACTCACAAGATGGCAAAGCATTAACCTGCTTGAAGGTTAACAGACAACTCTCTAAGACCAACTCAATATAACAAACTTTGTCTTGGTGTACAGACTGCTTGTTAATGTTATGCACGCACACACACACACTCACACACACACATACATACATGCATGCATGCACATACACACAAGTTGTACTGCTGTTAGTTAATTAGTATGTTATATGCCTGGATGAAACAACACAATATATCTTGAGATAAACATAAAAGATAGAAAATTATAGGATTAAGGTATGAACAACGAATGTGGAGAAAAATATCTTTTGTTGAATCTATTTCAATGTACCTCAGATATTATTTTCGGATGTGTGTGTGTGTGGTAGGTAGATAAGCAGATAACTATTTGGTTTAAGTCCATTTCATGGTTTCATGCAGGTGTCATGTGGATACTACTCACATTCAGTGGGTCTGAAGCAGAAGTAAGAATACAAATGCTCAAGATTTTCCATCTGTATTCCTACCACTTCACCACATACAATGAAATATTAGTATTCATATGAATACCTGCATGAAATAATGCTATAAGTAAATTTATATATTTACCAAGATGGTCCTTCACCATTATCACATTACGTCTGCTTTCTATGTTGGCATGGGTTGGATGACTCTCTCAGGTGGGTCAAGACCATATCTTACTCATAAGTTAATTTTTGGTTTTGTTTTTTTCTGGCAATTATGGTTTGAATTCTTTTGACACACCTGAACTAGGGAGGGAGTCATACCTTTGACAAGACTAAAAGAGATCTTTTGAACTCATAATTAACAAAGTGCACTGGGTGCATTTTATTGCGACACTAGCATTAGATAGGGTAGGAGTGATGGATAGCAAGAGACAGATAAAATGTTGAGGGTGAATAAAGGAGATTGACACAAAACAGTCAGGGATGGGTATAGGTGATATGTATATGGTACATCTGTAGTTTCTGATGAGGTCTCTTAAGTATATGTGAAAATGAGTGAGAAATATGAGTAACAAAGATGAGAGAGGGGGTGGAATGTTAGTGATATTATGAGGTAGATATAGAAGCATCCTTAAAAAACAAAAACAAAAAGATGATCACAGCTAGAATAACTGATCAAATCTGCATGATTATGGCTAACCTAAAGACTAAACGATAACAAAATAAAATGCATTATTTAATGAATGATAAATTCTAACAAAGAATGTGTTGTAGTTTAGTCCCAGGTCAGCTCTGAGCAGATAGACCTATGGTCAAAATGCCTTTCAGAAGAGATTGTCTTGGTAATTTGTATGTCGAGGACAACATTTTTCAGCATGTCACTCCTTTTTCAAGGCAGTGGAGTGTAACTTGAGGTAAATTTGATTGCTAATTGAAGTGTGTTCAGTGACCACAGGGAAGTTCTTTCCTTGGTTGAGGAGTATGTATATCTGAGAAGAAGCATATTTCATTAAAAGATGCCTAATGGATACTTGTAAACCTATTTCTTAAACATGTCAATAAATTAATACAGTAATTTTTTTCTCAAGAATAGGTCAATTAGTATACTCTTTTACTTGTTTCAGTCATTTGACTGTGGCCATGCTGGAGTACCACATTTAGTCGAGCAAATCGACCCCAGGACTTATTCTTTGTAAGCCTAGTGCTTATTCTATTGGTCTCTTTTGCTGAAACTCTAAGTTACGGGGACGTAAACACACCACCATCGGTTGTCAAGCGATGTTGGGGGGTGGAGACACACACACACACACACACATATATACAATGGGCTTCTTTCAGTTTCCGTCTACCAAATCCACTCACAAGGCTTTGGTCGACACGAGGCTATAGTAGAAGACACTTGCCCAAGGTGCCACGCAGTGGGACCGAACCCGGAACCATGTGGTTGGTAAGCAAGCTTCTTACCACACAGCCGCTCCTGTGCCTATAAAGTATGGTAACTTTTTTTCTTAAGAAAGTTTTGTCTGGTGGAATAACATAAAAACACAAAACCTAACCCCCCCCCCCCAAAAAAAAAACTACTCTCATTAATTATTTAATAAGATATTATTCTTATTACAAATCAAATTAGAGTGTTACTCATCATATGATGGATAACTCTGGAAGTATACTTTTCCACCATGGGTAATATTAGAAATATGGCAGACATACACAATAATTGTAATCTTTTATTAAAGTGTTTGGTTCTAATACAAAATGATGAAATGAATACTAATTTTCAAAAGCAAAATATTACCTAAAAATTAAACGAAACAAAAGTTCTTATTTGTAAAACTCCTCTGGTCATTTATTCTCTCCCCCTCCTGTCTCTATAATCCTTTCTCTCCACTTATCTGGCACTGCTTATCATAATGCTCTCTCTCTCTGTATCTCTGTTTAACTCACTCTGCCTCCTTTTTCTATATAACATAATGTGTGACTGGCAGAATCAACCAATCAACATCTATGTAAGCTGCTATCATATAGAGATTATTAAGATTAGTTTGTACAAGAATTCAATTTATCATTCAAGATTCTGGGTTCAACTCTTACTACAATAGACACTGTTGTTCATAAATCCCAGGATAACCCGGATCAAGCAGAGCTATGACCAACCTTTCTTAGGAGTATCTAAGATTATAAAAACTGTCTTCCCTTTTTCAAAATGGTAAAGGGCTGATTTGAGGGGAAATTCAGCAGCTATTTCAAGCAGGTTCTCTTATTGGTCAGCAGATATTAGCATTCATCTTTCTGGAGGTCAATGAATTAAATGCTAATTATACTGCAGTTGAGCCGATCAACTATACACCTTTTCTTTACAAATATTGACCACATGCTTAAGAAAAAACATTTTTATAAAAGTAAAGCAGACAGAGTGATGCAGATGGAGGATGGTAGTTGCATAAGAGCTGATGAAAAAATAATCTCAAGATATTACATCTGATGAAGGAGATGACAAAAGATGACATGTGGTGATATGCACTGCTGAAGAAGACCTGATTACCTGTGCAAACTTGCTGAAATACTTGTTAGAATAGCAGAATAATGCCTGCACCCCTCCTTTGCATATTGTTTCATGTATGCCACCTTCTGGTGGCTCTAATGCTGGTGGCTTGAAAAACTCATCAAGTACACTATAGACAGGTTATCCAGCATCAGAAACTGTGCCAAAAATGAGATGTTATAGTAAAATGTGATCTTCTAAGCCAGTGAATCCTGTTGAACCATCCTACCCATGCCAGCATGGAAAACAGGTGTAAAATTTATAAAAGCTCAGCTCAAGAAACATTGAACCATCATTTGAGTTACCTTACAAATATCTTTCAAATATTTACAGTGATAATCTTAGTTTCTGTCCCCTACTTTATCAGTCACTAATGATGATAATGATGAAGCAGGTTTACTTCACTTCTTCAAAGTAATGAGTTCAAACCTCATTAGGCTGATATAACTTTTCAATAGACCAAGGTCTGTAGAAGAAGCATCAGAAATTCTACTTTGGTTGATTATATCTTTTCCTTACGTAAGTTAGTTTAGAACTTGGTCAAAAGAAACCAACTTATAATTAAAATGCAATTAATCATGAAATTAATGTTGCCCGTGTTTTTAAAGAAACAATAGAGCATTGCACTAAAATATATTACAAAATTTCCTTTTTTTCTATATTGATTGTGAATTCAACACTAACCAGAGGATTCTGGATAATTAATGTCAGTGTTCCGATTTTTGACCCGACAGGATAAGTGAGACCATAACCCGAGGCCTTTACCAGGGATGTAGCCAGTCCACTTATGCATACCTTTCCTTATTTGAACACAAAACTCTGCTTGTGAAGATCTGTTGAGGCAAGTGAAATTGAAATCGATCAAAAATCAATGGAAATTGTAGTTGTGATACCTGTGCCAGTGGCACGTAAAAAGCACCATCCGAACGTGGCTGTTGCCAGCGCCACCTCATCTGGCTTCCATCCTGGTGGCACGTAAAAGCACCAACCGATCGTGGCCGTTGCCAGCCTCGCCTGGCACGTAAAAAGCATCCACTACACTCACGGAGTGGTTGGCATTAGGAAGGGCATCCAGCTGTAGAAACACTGCCAGATCAGACTGGAACCTTGTGCAGCCTCCTGGCTTCCCAGACCCTGGTCGAACAGTCCAACCCATGCTAGCATGGAAAATGGAGTTAAACGATGATGATGATGATCACCATCCCATTGCACACTGTAATCTATATTAACTCTTAAGCATTGAAATCAGCCATAATTGGCCAAACTATTTTACTTGTTTTATGTTGAAACTGGCCAGATCTGGCCTCTGCCATCTACCCTATACCGCCTTTCTAAAGATAAACAACCATATCATCGAAATCTCAAAGCTACGAAATAACGTATGATTAATTCAAAACAATATGAATAAACAGGCATCATCTAGAATAGTTTGAATGCTAAAGGGTTAAATCTATGAAGCTCAGTTCAAGAAACATTGAACTATCATTCGAGTGACCATCTATCAAATATTTACAGTGATAATATCCTAGCTGAGAGAGAGAGAGAGAGAGAGAGAGAGAGAGAGAGGGAGAGAGGGGGAGGGAGAGAGAGAATTGTATATTGTAAAATAAAGCACAGTTACACAACTAAAAACGTACACTATATATTTATATCACTAGGTAGAGAATTCAATACTGAAAAGTTCCCATTTTTTATATATATTCAGGTATCTTTTAAGTCTAATCCCTTAAGAGGAACAATAGCTCTAGGGTTCAACAGCAACATTTAACTATCAAATTTCTGCTGTGTGTGTGTGTGTGTGTATGCATGTATGTGCAATGCCATATTTTTATTCTCTGGGCAAATTGTATGGTGGCCTCACTAGTGCTAGTGACATGAAATGAAACACCTAGTACATACTGTAAAGTGGTTGGTGTTAGAAAGGGCATCCAGTTGTAGAAACAATGTCATAGCAAACATTGGAGCATGCAACAATCTTTGAGCCCATTGGATCATCATCATCATCATCATCATCATCGTTTAACGTCCGCTTTCCATGCTAGCATGGGTTGGACGATTTTGACTGAGGGCTGGCGAACCAGATGGCTGCACTAGGCTCTAATCTTGATCTGGCAGAGTTTCTACAGCTGGATGCCCTTCCTAACGCCAACCACTCCGAGAGTGTAGTGGGTGCTTTGTACGTGCTGCCGGCACGGGGGCCAGTCAGGCGGTACTGGCAATGACCTCGCTCGAATCTTTTTACATGTGTCACCGACACAGATGCCAGTGAAGCGACGTTAGTAACAATCACACTTGAATGGTGCCCTTTTACATGCCACAGGTATGGAAGCCAGTTGGCTGCTCTGGCAACGATCACACTCGGATGGTGCTCTTGGCACCCTACTAGCACAGGCATAAGTGCTAGTAAGGCAACGCTGGTAACGATCATACTCGAAAAGCTGCTCTTCAATGATCACACTTGTATGGTGGTCTCTTAATTAAATGATAATGTATGTATGTATGCATGCATGTATGTACATAGCACAAAACATGAGATAAGGCCATTCTATTAAATTTAGGGCTGGCTCCCAATCAACAACACTAGTAAATATCACTGGTTGTGTTGTACTGACTTAAAGACATTGTAGAGGAACAGAAAGAAGCTATTATTAGCACAAATTATTAATTCTTTTTTAGGCACTGGAGAGGTAGATATGGTAGAGTGCCAGATTGAAAGTGTTTTTAATTGTATCTTGGCCATGACGTTCATCCTTCCAAGGTCAATGAACTAACAACCAGCCACATACTGAATTGATTCATTTGACTGTATCTTTCTCTGATATAGTTGGGGACCTGTTGTCTCCCGCACTACCAGAAATCTCAATGAGGTAGGTCAACCTTGCTAGAAATAGCAGTGAAATCTCCCTTTAATCACACACTCTTTATAAAAAGATGATGCATTGGGATATGTAGTCTTGGATACATTGTCTGAATGTCTGAAAGATGTGATGGCCATGAATGGAATGCCTTTCATCATAGTTCTACTGGATTAGGGCTGACCCGGGGGTTAAAAAATAACCACCATTGCTACTACTCACATATCATGTTGGCAAAACTGGTGTCTTTGAACCATATTCCAAGGAAGGAATTTGGTACAATTAAATTTCTTGCCACTTTGAAATGGCAAACTAATACACATTAAATAACAATAATAATTACACAACTACATACAAATGTAATAATTACAGCAGTAATAACACAATTACATAGCTAAATATGTGCACAAATAGATGATTAACTGAGTTTAAATGCAGCAGGTCTTTGGAATGTCAACATTTTTTGTTTGATTTATCTTCAGCCAGGAAATGAAACAAGGACATCATTGGCAAGATGTCAATTATTTCAACTACTACAACTATAACCTTTTGTTACATGTTTCTTTTGAAATACACTTTGTTTCTATTCATTTTTAAAATAATGAAGACTTTAGTAAAATAACTGTCATTATTAAGCTGGGGTTTGGAAGATAATTAAACAAGAAATTTTGATGGTAAATTATAATTTAAATCACTTTAAACTCTTCAGCATTTTAAACTAGCCACATCTGACCCAAATATTCTACCTGTTTTATATTCATACTGGCTATATCTGGCTTCTCATGCCCACTATACAATGTCATACACAGTATAAACGATCCCATAACTGAAATCGCAAAGCTTTGAAACAATGCATGATTACTTCAAAACAATGTGAGTAAAAAAGCAAAAGGTTAAAACAGGAAATTTGTGTCTTGAACTAGGGGAAATTTCAGGTGGATTAGTATTAAGAGGGATAAACAAGTTATATAGAACAACCCAGAACAATCTCAATGTGGTTGTCCCACTTGCTAGAACTAATAGTTATGTTCCCTCAAATCAGACCCTACTGTCTTACAAAATAAAGAATACAGTGGCCAATGTAATCCTAAATAGGCAAAAAAGCAGAAGAGTCAGGACTGAAAAAAACTTTGATCAGAGTTCTGTTCAACCAAGACTGAACCGTGCGAAACATTCTCATGACTTAAATGCATGTCGTGGGTGAGAGTGGGGAACAACAAACACAAAAGACACATACACACACAAACAGGCTTCCACTCAATTTCCACCAATGAAATTCACTCACAAGGCATTGATCTATAATAGATGGCATGTGAGGCCACTGCATAGTGATACTGAACCTGAAACCATGTGGCTGCAATCACACAACAATGCCTGCACCTAGCATAGGCAAATGCAAATGATTTTATCTTGTAAGAGAAATACAACTAAAGATTATTATACATTTGTTTTAGAGGTACACAAACGATACAGTAGGATCTCTGACAGAATGACAGTGAACCAGTGCAATAGAAGAAGGGAGAAGTACAGAAATAGCAGCAGCAGCACCAATGCTAGGCAGCTCATTAAATGTAGTCAAAAGTTTCTTTTAATGACGTAATTAGTGCTGGAGTTGATTGTATAAAAAGTTGAGTAGCAAGTGTATGGAAAAGGTAGAAGAAATTCAGGAAGTTGTTGGCATGTGTGTATAAGGAGAAAATTGTTATTATTACTATTATTATTATTATTAAGATGATCAGCAGGCTGAATTGATAGCACATCAGACATTTGGCTCATTTCATGCTGAGCTTCAATCCTGCTGGGGGTCAACTTTGCTTTTCATCCTTTTGGGGTCAATAAAATATAGTAACAGTCAAGCACTGGAATTGATGTAATTGATTACCCTGCTCCAAATGTTGACCTTGAGCCAAAAATTGAAACAATTATTATTAATTATTGTTGCCACCGCCACCGCCACCACCATCATTAAAAAGGCAGTGAGCTGACAACTGTTACTGTGCCAAGTGAAATGCCTAGCAGCATTTCAACAGTCTTTACATTCTGAGTTCAAACTCTGCTGAGGCTGACATTGCACTTCATCCTTTTGGGACTGATAAAATAAGTACCGGTTGAGCACTGGAGTTGGTGTAATCAACAAGCTCCTCTCCCATAATTGCAGGCCTTGTGCTTATAATAGAAAGGATTATTATTATTATGATGATGATGATGATGGCAGTGAGCTGGCAGAACTGTTAGCATGCTGGGCAACATGCTTAGTTGCATTTTGTTTGTCTTTATGTTTTGAGTTCAAATTCCACCAATATCGATTTTGCTATCATCCTTTTGTAATTGATAAAATAAGTACCAGTTAAGTACTGAGGTTGATGTGATCGACCACCCTTCTCCTCAAAAACTGCTGGTCCTGTGCCAAAATTTGAAGCCCTTACTGTTATTGTCATTATTGTTGTTGTTACATGATACCAAAAATGAAAAAGCTGCATCAGATGTTTCTATAGATTTGAACATTGTTATCTAACCAATCAGAATTTTATGACAAAGTATGTAAGGATATGCCTTTCAAGCAATTTAAGGTTCTTAAACTATTGTTAATGTAAATAAGAATAAAAATGATTTCATTAATCTTTTCTCCACAACTCAGATATTTTGCCAAAGGACTTCTCTGGAACTAAACATCAACAAGTAATAGGGACTCTTTTACTCACAGCCCACCAACTTTGTCATCCAAAGCAAAATCTGCCCAATTTACTTGCATCTTTTGAACTCTTTCATCATCATCATCATCATCATCATTTAGCGTCCGCTTTCCATCTTAGCATGGGTTGGACGGTTCAACTGGGGTCTGGGAAGCCAGAAGGCTGCATCAGGCCCAGTCTGATCTGGCAATGTTTCTACGGCTGGATGCTCTTCCTAACGCCAACCACTCAGTGAGAGTAGTGGGTGCTTTTTACGTGCCAGACGGGGCTGGCAAACAGCCACGGTCGGATGGTGCTTTTTACGTGCCACCGACACGGGGGCCAGTTGAGGCAGCACTGGCAACGGCCAGGATCGGATGGTGCTTGTTATGTGCCACCGGCAGGGAGGCCAGTCGGGGTGGCGCTGGCAACGGCCACGTTCGGATGGTTCACTTACGTGCCACCGGCACTGGTATCACAGCTACAATTTCCATTGATGTTGATCGATTTCGATTTTGATTCTGATTCTCGTTCTTTAATAAATATTTTGCCCATACCATTTCCAGAACTTTATTCCATTCCAAATTTTTTGTGCAGCTGCTTCAATGTGAAGAGATTTCCTCTTGTTATTCTAATTATTGCGATCATGAGAACTACTGCACCAACAACAGTCTGACTACCAACACTAAACTTATAAAGAAAAAAAAAAACGCCTTCTCTCACACAGATGTGTTTATGTGCTTCAGTATGTTTTGTATTGGTATGTACTTAAGTGTTTCATGTATGTGCATGTGTATTTGTGTAGGATTGTACATATGGATTTGTATAGGTATGTGTATATGAATTAGTGCAGGTATGTGCAAATGTGTTTATGCTGGTATGTATATGGGTATTTGTGTGCATGTGTGAATTGTATGGTTATAAATACAAGCCTACCCACACACACATGTACATGATAAGTGGAGTCAGCAGGTTGGTTTCAATTCCCAATTGGGTTGATTCTTTTTATTATAGCAAATGACATTTTTTCTGTGATTAAAAAACAAAAATTCTTATATTTTTGATTAATTAATTCTAAAACTTTATTCCTAATTACAAAACTACATACCTCACTTGATATAAATAGATTAAGTACCTATAACAGAGCTCTTGCCCATTCAAGACATCAAATACATCTCTCTCTCTCTCTCTCTTTTCTTTCTTACTTGTTCTCACACACAGAAAGATATAATATCTTCTTCTACCTTTAAAAGTAAGATAAAACTTGCTGCCATAGAATAAATGACAAGAATTTATAGTTCACTTAACAAATTGGGAAAGAATATTTAGTCTATGGAATGCTAAACAGCTACTACATGTAACAGAGGTGGCAAGGACTCAAATATGGATAAGAAATGCATGTAGCTAAAAGTAGGAGTACAAACAGAAAATGGTTGCCATGGTTACCAACATCAAATGCAGCTATGCTGTAACACTATACGCAATACCCTGATGTAATTACAAGCCTTAAGTCATTGACGATAAAATTTCCTTTGTGTTTGTCTAAATCCTGTTCTTTTTACAAACAGTAGTTTGAAAGCTCAATTAATTAGTAGTGGATTTCTGTATCAACCACCGGGAAGAGAATTTTCAATTATGAGAACATTTCATAAACTTAATTTAAAAGTTGAAAAAAAAAGTTAAAAAAAAACAACAGAAAATATCTGAAATTTTAACAAGAACTTGACTCAAAATTAAGAAAATAGAATAAAAAATTTAGTTAAATTCATCATCATCATCATGAATTTAACTAATTTTTTTATTCTATTTTCTTAATTTTGAGTCAAGTTCTTGTTAAAATTTCAGATATTTTCTGGTTTTTTTTTAACTTTTTCAAAATTTTGTTTTATTATAAAAAATAAAAGCGGTAGGAAAAGCATAACATAAGAAAAGTCATTCAGTCAAAGAAACTATACCAAAGCAGACATTGGAATGTGATGGCATTTCTTAGACCTACTGGATCCTGTCAAACTGCTTAACTCATGCAAGTATGGGGGATGGAGGTATGATGATGATGATGATGATGATGGTGAAAAGCCTTGTAGCAACAACTATTTTAATGTAACTTTTAACAACAGAGTTCCATGCAATGAATTTAAAACTGAACAATTATGCTCATCATTACTGGTTGCCATTCATACATAAATGGGTAATTTCGTATGGAACTTCCAATTCTCTGCACTACAGGCTCAAGACATGAAATTTTAGTGAAGGGGAGCTTGTTGATTACGTTGACATCAGTATGCAATTTGTACTTATTTTACTGACCCTAAAAGGATGCAGAGCAAAGTCAACCTCAGTGGCATTTGAACTTGGAATGAAAAGTCAGTAGAAATGCTGCAAAGCACTTTTTCAGTATGTTAACAATTCTGCTAGTTCACCACCTTCTATAGAGGTTTTGATTATAAAATGTTTTTCCAAATCAATTTTTTAAAATTTATTTATTTATTTAAGAAAAAACTTGAAATTTCAACAATCATTTAAAAGGAGATTTGAATGAAATGTAATTAAATTAAAAAGATTTTACAATTCAAACACATTATTTTAAATTGAATTTTGATTTCTGTTTAAATTTCAGATTATAAATTTTTTCAACTCAATCTCATTGACCTAAAATTTCTAAAAATGCCTTGTAGGAAGAACTAACAAACAACGCTTTTAGGAGGCAAGGCTGCATTCAATAGCTTTAAATCTGAATAACTACAAGATTTATAAAGTCTGAAAGGGTTTGGGAAAGCAAATGTGTACAGCCAGTTTAATTCATTTGTTTAACATCCGTTTCCCTATGCAAGCACAGGTTGGATGAATGTATATATTGAGATATTTTTATAGTCAGAAGTCCTTCCTGTTACAATCACTAACCCACTTCCCAAGTTAGACAGCAGAGCTAACAAATAATTCGTGGCCAGGGAATGTTAACAAACACAATTTTTTGCACACTGCTTTTCTAGCAAAGTGACGGATTTAAACAATCACACATAAATACACATGTACATGCAAGCATACACAAACACACAATGTGATCAAAAGTATCCAGACACCCACCTGATAACAAAGTACAAGTTTGGGCCAACCTCTATTGGGAACACTGGCAGTCAATATGGTGGGCCCACCCATATCCTTGATGACAGCCTCTACTCCCGCAGGCATACTTTCAGTCAGGTGACAAAAAGTTTCTTGGGGAATGGCAGTCCATTCTCCGTGGAACTGAAATGTGCAAGAGTATCGATGTGGGTTGGTGCAATTTAGCACAAGGTTGACATTCCAATATACTCCAGAGATGTTGATGAAATTTAAATCAGGACTCTACACAGGCCAGTCCATTAGTGAGATGTTGATGCCATCAAACCACTTCCCTACAACCTCTGCAGTATGGATGGGTGCTCGGTCATGTTGAAAGACACAATGGTCAACCCCAAACTGGTCATGAACAGTAGTCAACATGAAAGTGGTTAAACTGTCAGTGTAAGCTTGTGTTGTGACAGTGCCACATAAAGCAACAAGGGGCCAAGCTCCCTCCAGGAGAAACATGACCAAACCATGACCCTCATCACTGCTGAATTTCCCTCAGCACTATACAGGCTGCTGCATATCATTCCCCAGCTATTTGCCACAACCACGCTCTACCATTGGATTGCCACATTGTGTACCTTCATTCATCATTCCACACAACAGTTTTCCATGGTGCTCTAGTTTAGTTTCAATGCTCTTTTATACCATGCAAGGTGGTGATAGGCATTTGTCTCTGTGATGTGTGGCTTATAGGCAGCTGCTCTTCTATGAAAACCAAGTTTCTGCACCTCATGACAAACAAAATAGATCCTGCTGCAGTGTGGAATTCTTGTGAAATGGTGGTGAGGGATGATAGACAATTATGCTGTACGACTCTCTTCAACACTTGATGGTCTCTAGGGGTTAACATAGGAGGTTGGCTCGGATGCTTTTGGGTTGTACACATCCCTTCACTTTTCCACTCTACTATTACATTGGAAACAGTGGACCTAGGGATAGTTAGGAGGGTGGAAATCTCACACACAGGCTTAGTAGACAAGTGGTACCTGACCACCTGACTGCTTTGAAAGTCTGTTAGTTCTACAGAGCATCCCATTCTGCTGCCTAGTGCTGTCTGAAATCACTGACCATGTGTTCTGCATGGTAAGTGGTAGTACTGTGGAATCCTCTGTGATCTAAGGAATCACCCTCTATGATAAATACATGTTTTGCTGGATGTCCAGATACTTTTGATCATATAGCATGTGTGTGTATATATATATATATATATATATATATATACATACTTATACATTTATATGTATGTATATGGGAAAGAAAGAGAGAGGGATGAGCTTTTATATAGTTTTTGGTCTACTGATTTTTCTCACAAGGGATTGGCTGAGCCAAGACCACAGTAAAAGACACTTGCAAGTTTCCTAGTGTTAGATAAAATAAGACAAATCCTTTCAATCCTACAGATAGATTTCCAAACAATAAGCAGGTAACATTCCTAAATGGTGTGGTACTTATTTCCAGTGGTTACGTACACCAAAAGAGTGAAGAATTATGTATCCTAAGCTGAAATAAGCAAACTTCCTGCCCTGCAATGGATTTTATCTCAGAAACGCTCTGTCTGAAACCATATCCTTTTTCACTATCTACCTTAAAAAAATTCCAGCAGCCTGATTATTTTCTCCATGTTCTTCTACTGTTGGGCCCACCAAATAACAGCATGAAGAAAACAGAAACATTTCACAATATCTATCGTTCCTTTATCCCTGATAAAACAAGTACCAAGTGGAGGTGCAATTCAGTTGCTGAAAATATAACATATTTCTCATCTAGGAGTGGCTGTGTGGTAAGTAGCTTGCTTACGAACCACATGGTTCCGGGTTCAGTCCCACTGCGTGGCACCTTGGGCAAGTGTCTTCTGCTATAGCCTTGGGCTGACCAAAGCCTTGTGAGTGGACTTGGTAGATGGAAACTGAAAGAAGCCCTTCGTATATATGTATATATATATATGTGTATGTTTGTGTGTTGTGTTTGCCCCCTCCCCGAACATCGCTTGACAACCGATGCTGGTGTGTTTACGTCCCCGTAACTTAGCGGTTCAGCAAAAGAGACTGATAGAATAAGTACTAGGCTTACAAAGGATAAAAAATGGGGTCGATTTCCTCGACTAAAGGTGCTGCTCCAGCATGGCCGCAGTCAAATGACTGAAACAAGTAAATGAATGTAAATGAATGAATGAATGTAATCAAAAGTTACACTCATGCTCTGTCTAACTGTCTGTCTGTCTGTCTCTCTCTCTCTCTCTCTCACACACACACCAAAAAGATATTTTATATTTTGATCAATATATCACTGTGGAGTGCTGAGTGCAAACCCTTCCATCATGTAAAACCCACACAACCAGGGAGAGAAGTAAAAACATTTATGGTCAACTCTTTTACTGAAATCAGTAAAAAGAAAAAGTACTGGCATTGGTATGATTGACTAAAACCCTTCAAGAGTTCAGTCAATTATATTAAACCCAGTACTTATTTTACTGATCATTATCTATTGCATAATTAAGTAACCTTTTGACATAAACAAATGCAGTTTGATGAGTCGTTTTACAATGGTATAACACAGACAGAAGCACTCAAGCATGCGCACAAATTATATAATACACAATAGGTGCAGGAATGGCTGTGTGGTAAGAAGCTTGCTTCCCAACCATATGGCTCTGGGTCACACTGTGTGACACCTTGGGCCATTGTCTTCTACTATAGCCTCGGGCCGACCAAAGCCTTAGTGAGTGAGTTTGGTAGACGGAAACTGAAAGAAGCCTGTGTGTGTGTGTATGTATTTGTGTGTGTTTATCCCTCCCACCATCGTCTGACAACCAATTTTACATCCCTGTAACTTAGCAGTTTGGCAAAAGAGACTGATAGAATAAGTACTAGGCTTACAAAGAATAAGTCCTGAGGTCAGTTTGTTTGACTAAAGGCGGTGCTCCAGCATGGCCACAGTCAAATGAGTGAAACAAGTAAAAGTGTAAAAGAATAAAACAGCATTCTACAATGCTTCAATCAAAATTTTTCTTACAAGGCTACAACTCGCTCCCTTTACTCCCACCCACACGCTTGTCCAAAGTATCACAAATTGGGATCAAACCTAGACCCATGTGGTTGTCAAGTGAACTTTGTAAAAATACAGCTATACCAGCATACAAATTTGTAAGATCATGATCTAGCCTCTCCCATTTTTCATGATTATATATCTTCCCATATACATCATTTAGGTTGTGTCAATTATATGAGAAGTGTCATAACTAAATGAAGATATAATTACTGTTAAATCTATCTCTGGACAAAGAGAGAAAAAAAAATAAATGGGTTTACTCTGAATTAAATGAGCAAAAAGAAAATATGTCTTTTTTTTATGACTGCCTAAATTTATATAATAATAGAAAAAAACGATTCATTTTAAGAGTTTCTCTATGTATAGGCGCAGGAGTGGCTGTGTGGTAAGTAGCTTGCTTACCAACCACATGGTTCCGGGTTCAGTCCCACTGCGTGGCATCTTGGGTAAGTGTCTTCTGCTATAGCCCCGGGCCAACCAATGCCTTGTGAGTGCATTTGGTAGACGGAAACTGAAAGAAGCCTGTCGTATATATATGTATATGTGTATATATATATATATATATATATATATATATATGTCTGTGTATATGTTTGTGTGTCTGTGTTTGTCCCAATAGCATTGCTTGACAACCGATGCTGGTGTGTTTACATCCCCGTCACTTAGCGGTTCGGCAAAAGAGACCGATAGAATAAGTGCTGGGCTTACAAAGAATAAGTCCCGGGGTCGATTTGCTCGACTAAAGGCGGTGCTCCAGCATGGCCGCAGTCAAATGACTGAAACAAGTAAAAGAGTAAAGAGTAAAAGAGAGAGTATATCTTTTATCTGTTTCAGTCATTGGACTGCAGGCATGCTGGGGCACTAGAACATTTAGCCCAATGAATTGACCTCAGTACTTACAGTAGGCTTTTTTTCTTTGTTGCTGTGTGCTAGACAATGCTGGGTGATGAGACAAAAAAACCACAACAGAGCAGTGTTTTTAGCATCAAACTATATTTAAAATGGAATACAAAATTTCTTTGCCATGACCAAGTTCTCCCCAGGAAGGCATCTAGTCACAGAAATCACGTTCCCCCAAAATGGAACATATAAATGGAATGAAGATTCTGTCTGTTACATCTGATGCTACCAATCTAGGATGACCAGTAAATAAGAATTGATAGAGAACAGAGAGAACTCTTTAGCCCTTATGCTTAGGAAAACCTCAAGAGCACTGATTTTTATAATAAAATGCATCCGGCCTGCACTCTAAGAAATACATAGCAACTAAAACGGCCCATTTTCTCCGTTGCTGTGTGTCATATGATGCAGACCACAATAAGTAATGGGAGTTGCCTAACCCATAACAATTCAGTATAGCAATATGGACATGAAATTAAGCTGATACAGCTATCTATATATATTCATACATACACATACATCTACATATATAATCACTAACAACACCATTTCTATGTATGAGGTACATTGCCCTACTCATCCTACTACAAAAAAAAAATATTGGCAAAAGAAGCAGTATTAATACAAAAAGGTAATATTTATCTCCACTTAAAAGTGGATGTTGTGTTAGAACATAGGATACCGTGATAAGTTACCATGAGAGAAACTCATGTATTGGCTTTTGGTGCATATAAGTACTCTTTTTTACATTACTAGTGAGGAGATAAATCATCCACCATTGCCACTGCTGAGACTACCAGATTACATAATTTCGGCCTTCTGTAGCCTTGTCAATGGTAGATGCTCAGGTGCTGGACATAGCAGCAATTTCTGTTAGTGATACACATAGAATCATAGGGCCTAAGCAGGCATAAATCACTGGTTAGCATAAAATTCAAAACAGCAATCTTAAATGTTGACTTTAACATGCACTCCAAACATAGAATGGCAATATTTTAAAGCCAAGATGGATATGGAAAATGCTGGTTGTAAAAGAAGTGCTATGTGCTCTAAGAGTTTGCGATCTAGGAAGATATAGGACCAAGTGGTGAAAACTGATTTCAAGAGATTGAACTTCACATAAGACAAAATACAGCAGCAAGTTGCGAAACATTTTGCTGGAAAAGATTCATCTATCTTGAGAGAACATGGCAAAAGGGACATAAAAATGGTAGTGGCAATAGAGGTTTATTGCATAATATCTACACAACAGTCTCTCTCACCCATTATGTTTATGTTAAGTTTTTATCCAACACCCTTCCCTTTTTCCTTTGATACCTTCTCATTTATCACTGTACTTCCTTAACACTATTCCTCCCCCCAATACAATGTCTGAGGAATGAGATATTAAAACTGTCCATATTTAATTCCACTACCATCACCCTTTTATACTGATAACCATTACACACACACACACATTCTCTCTCTCGCTCTTGCTCCTTCATCCCCCTCTATCTTCCACTATCGACATCCATTAATCTCTCTCATCTTTGGGACCCATCACTCTTTTCCTTTTATGTTTGTCTTTCTCTCTCACACACAGTACTCCCTCTATCACTCACCACTGACACCCATTAGTTTCTTTCTTTCATCACATAAAACTTCTATAACTCCCAATTGCATCACCAAATTTCTCACTTCTGCCAATCACTCTCTCTTCCTCCATTACACTTTTCATGTCATTTTTTTAGTCAAGCTCTTTACCAACAACCACAATATACATGTTTATCAGTCTCTCTTCCATTACACCCTCTTCTATCATCCACTCACTGTCACTGTTTCTCTCTTGTTACTCTCTCTCTTTTATTCACCATCTCAATTATGTCAAGCAAATAGAGACTTTGACTAGTGACCGAGACTTTTGGAAATATGCTGTGCTTGAGAAGACCTGGCAAACCAAATGAGACCATAATCTCGTGGCCTATGCCAGGGGTGTAACCAGCCCACTTATGCATACCTTTTCTTCATTGGACACTAAACTCTGCTTGCAAAGACCTGTTGAGGCAAGTGAAATTGAAATCAAATTTGATGACTGGCATCCGTACTAGTGGAGCACTAAGAGCACCATCCAAGCACGATCGTTGCCAGAGCGGCTAACTGGCTTCTGTGCCAGTGGCATGTAAAAAGCACCATTTGAGCATGATCGTTACCAGCATCACCTTGGTGGCATGTGAAAAAACATTTGAGCGAAGTTGTTGCCAGTGCCACTGGACTGGCTCCTGTGCAGGTGACACATAAAAAACACCATTTGAGCGTGGCCGTCGCCAGTACCGCCTGACTGACGCTCGTGCCGGTGGCATGTAAAAGCACCCACTACACTCTTGGAGTGGTTGGCATTAGAAAGGGCATCCAGCTGTAGAAACTCTGCCAGATCAAGATTGGAGCCTCGTGCAGCCATCTGGTTCACCAGTCCTCAGTCAAATCGTCCAACCCATGCTAGCATGGAAAGCGGATGTTAAACGATGATGATGATGATGATGAAATAGAGACAGTGCAAGGTGGAGAATACTTCTTAGTCTTGCTAGAGACGCATAAACTCTAGTGCTAATACCTATTTAAATTGTATCCAGTAAACTCAGTGAAGTGGTTGGCTAATGAATGGAGACAATGTAGGGAACTCATTAATATTGCTAGGGAAAAGACAACTTCTAGGGTGTTGGTGCTACAATAATATGCAGCAAATATATCCTGTAAAGTGGTTGGTATTAGAAAAAGGATCTAAGCACAGAAACCATGGTAAAAATGGAATGTGTGAATAAGAAATGGTTCCCAACCCTTTCTAAGAAACACAATAAGCCCACATAGGAACTCTGATCATAATTATCCGTCCAACCAATGTTAGCATGGAAGAATAGACATAGAATCATGATGACTGATACAGAATATTCAGTATACATCATAATACTTTGCATTTGTAGACAATAAATATTTCAGTTACTCGTTACTCTTTTACTTGTTTCAGTCATTTGACTGCGGCCATGCTGGAGCACCGCCTTTAGTCGAGCAAATCGACCCCAGGACTTATTCTTTGTAAGCCCAGTACTTATTCTATCGGTCTCTTTTGCCGAACCGCTAAGTGACGGGGACAAACACACCAGCATCGGTTGTCAAGCAATGCTAAGGGGACAAACACAGACACACAAACATATACACACACATATATATACATATATACGACAGGCTTCTTTCAGTTTCCGTCTACCAAATCCACTCACAAGGCATTGGTCGGCCCTGGGCTATAGCAGAAGACACTTGCCCAAGATGCCACGCAGTGGGACTGAACCTGGAACCATGTGGTTGGTAAGCAAGCTATTTACCATACAGCCACTCCTGCGCCTATCTGGTGTATCCATAACTTACTTCAAATGTTGGTTAAAATCTATTGCAGATGGTGAAAGTGCATTTGGTCATCACCCTGTTTGCTATCACCTAGAACTACAAGCTCATTCTCTATAATTAGTTTAAAGTGCAATTCAAGTTTCCTTAATAGCCACTATTGTTTTCTTGAGACACTTTGGTATCTCAAATATCCTTTTCAATTCTCCAGTTTAAGTTTACATCCTCATAAGGTTCCTGTTCGAATAAGTTGCCACTAAGCCACTGTCACCTGCTCATTACACAACAAGTACACCACAGACAAATAACATAAACAAAATAGAATTAGTGTACAATCAAAATTTGTTAATACCTAACAGAAAACAGAAATATCCTATTGCAGACATTCATATTTGTTTTAAACTACACTGAAGAAGTGGCTATCTAGTCTTAAGTTAGAAAAACAGATTTGTTATTTTAAACTTCCTTCACAAACAAACCATTGTTTTGTTCATGTATTAATATTGGAGCACTTAGTATATAGCCATGAATGGCACATTATTTTAAGCTTTTCAGACAAGCAATTCATTGTCTCTTAAACTGCCCAATCATTTTTAGTTTTGTTTGTTTTTACATGTTAAATCTACTGGGTAGCAATGTTTGGGTTACCTTTTGATAAATTGCCAAATCTGTTAGCCACTTCCTGCGTTAGTCTAATTTTTTTTAGGTCAATCTTAACCAATCTTAATCAAAGTTCCTTGTTGTTGTATTTTACTGATTTAATCTGAAATGTTTTGGATTCATATTGTTATATTCTGTTTATAGTCAAAATGCTCAGTTCTCAAATAAGATAATGTTGGACTACTTTGTGAATTTCAACAAGTGTTTTAGTTGTTTAATTAAAAAAACTACTAGCTAATTGATATATAATTTAAGTGGCTATGTTCTACAGACACTTCTACCCTAACACTATGCTTTGGAATAAAAATATGTAACAAGTTCCGATGTGATTTCAAAGAACTTTTGCTAACCTAATTTTACTGACAAGGTCTGAGTAACACTGAGACTTTAGTACAAGATTTTTGCACAAATATATCATTTAGCATCCACTTTTTCATACCTGTATGGCTTAAATGTAATATGCTGAGGCAGATTTTCTAGGGTTGGATAACCTTCCTGTTGCCAACCTTCACCTGTTTCCAAACAAAATAATATTTCCCCTTGGCCAGACATGTTTTTCACGGAGGGCTGGAAATGAACAACACTGCTGGCATGATGGTGATGCTTGTTTACAACCATCACATGATGTCAAGACAAGGATACACATACTTATTATGGTTGAGTCAATCTTTTACTTCTCTGAGTTTCAACTGTGGGTACACAGAGTTTCCAAACAGGTTATGACTTTTTTCCAACAGTCAACATTATATTAAACATATACATTTACACTATATATATATATAATATATATATATATATATATATATATAGCGAGAAGTTGAGGTTATAAGAGATAATGGTGTCATTGAGACCCAAAGGTGTCAGGTAATGATGAACAAGTGCTATAGACAGACCATAGTTAAGTTCCAGATTCAGTAATATTGCGAATAAAGGGTTCAACATTGGTTCTATATCAGTGGCATTTTTCCTTAATTTTTCCTCTCACACTGTCTCCGATGAAGGGATATTATTAATTAATATCCTAGAAACAGCTGTAAGACCTTCTGTCTATAAATGCTCTAATATCTATACAGCCTTGGTTTTTTTTTATCTCATTACACAAAAAATTCTTTTATATATATATATATATAAAAGCAAAGGGGCTCTTTGAGTCTTCATTTAACAAATTCACTCTTAAGGCACTGAAGCACTGGTTGGCCCAGGGCTTTAGTAGACAATACAAGCCCAAGGTATCACACAGCTGCATCTGTGGCTATACTATGCTTGCATCAATAAAACTTCCTCTACCATATACATACATATATGGAGCGTGAGGGTGGAGGGAGAGTTTTATTGATGCAGGAAAACCTCCAAGTTTAATTTAACTGATCCTCCAACAGAAATAAACTTTTGGAACTATACAATGGATAACAAATACCACAAAGAGGATCAGTTATAAAATAAATGAATATTTAAAAAGGCAACTGACTGTTGGCATTGCCTCAGCTCAAGACAGTGCTCTAGCTTGGCTGCAGTCTAATGACCGAAACAAGTAAAGGAAATAATAAATGAATTAGAACTGATTAAAATAAAGTCATTCAAATAAAGCATATCTAGCTCTCACTTTACTCTTTTACTTGTTTCAGTCATTTGACTGCGGCCATGATGGAGCACCGCCTTTAGTCGAGCAAATCGACCCCGGGACTTATTCTTTGTAAGTCCAGTACTTATTCTATCGGTCTCTTTTGCCGACCGCTAAGTGACGGGGACGTAAACACACCAGCATCAGTTGTCAAGCAATGCTAGGGGGACAAACACAGACACACAAACACATAAATATATATATACATATATACGACAGGCTTCTTTCAGTTTCTGTCTACCAAATCCACTCACAAGGCATTGGTCGGCCCGGGGCTATAGCAGAAGACACTTGCCCAAGATGCCACGCAGTGGGACTGAACCCGGAACCATGTGGTTGGTTAGCAAGCTACTTACCACACAGCCACTCCTGTGCCTTTGCTGACTATATGTGCATATCTTATGTTACTCTCACAAGATATTCATCTGCACTTATTTTCCTTAAAAGCAACCAGACTACAAAGTGTGTTACTTTGTCAAAGGTCCATCATCAGATCAACATATGAAAGGAAGAGGGGCTTACTGTTAGATAAAGATTTTCTCTTGCAGTTGTCTTTCTATGAAGAGAGCATCATCAGCAAGTACTATAACCAGACAACATTTCTAACTGCATGCTCACAATGGTCAGATGGAACTGAGGTAGATTTTCTACAGCTGGAGGCCCTTCCCCTCACTTGTTTCCATGCAAGGTAATATTTCCTCATGACCAGACATGTTTTCATGGAAGATTGGAAATAAATGATACTTTTTGTATGATGATGGCACTTGTTTATAACGATCACATGATGTCAAGACAAAGAGGAACAACCACACACACACACACACACATAGATGAAGGCATCGCTGTGTGGATAAGAAATTTGCTTCTCATCTACATGGTTTCAAGTTCAGTCCCACTGCATGGAATCATGGACAAGTGTCATAATAGCCTTGAGCTGACCACTGAATGGATTTTGTTAATGGAAACTGAATTATGTGAGTGTGTGTAAGGACTAAATTTGCGTGAATGTGCAAGTACCTCCTTGTTTCGACATTGTGTGATAATTGTAAATGAGTGTTGCAATCAGATAAGTAATGTCCTTTGGATCGAGACTTCCATGAAAACATTTCTGGCCAAGGGGAAACGGTAGAACAGGTGAGAGTTGATGACAAGAAGGGTATACTGCTGCAGAAAAATCTGCTTTAGTGAATTCTGTTTGATTCTTGCAAGTATGGAAATCATCATCATCATTGTTTAACGTCCGCTTTCCATGCTAGCATGGGTTGGATGTATGACTGAGGGCTGGCGAACCAGATGGCTGCATCAGGCTTCAATCTTGATCTGTCAGAGTTTCTACAGCTGGATGCCCTTCCTAATGCCAAACGTGGATGTTAAAATAATAATGATGATATATATTATGATGGGCTTCTTTCAGCCTCCACCAACCAAAATTACTCACAAGGCTTTGATTAGCAAGGTGTTACAGTAGAAAACACTTGCTCAAGATATCAAGATGTGTGACTGAAAATGAAACTAAGTGTTTCAGAAGCAAAGTTAATCACACATTCATGCCTGCACTTATACATACCTATAAAAATACATAAACATATGCACACGCACACAGACACCTATTTATCTATATTTGTGTGTGTGTGATCAACTACTTCATAGAAGAGACACTTTTGGTCACACAACTGTAACCTAGTCACTGACACAGTTCAACCATATCTGTTTGAAATGTCCTGTTTTTATTGACCTTAGGTTTAATATTCCTATTTCTTTCTTGAATTTTTAAACACATGGAATTGTTACATTTATGCTGACTCTGACATTGGCCATCATTTGTGTCTTCTAGGTTACATTAATTTATCAGTTAACAGCTTTATATATTATAACCATTATTCCACTTTTTCTTTTGTGCATTTCCTGTGTGTGTAACACGCTGGTGTTATCCCAGTGACTGAGCTCATTTTCTCATATGCAAACTGATTCAGTTATGTATCTTAGTACTGTTTCTATACTGAGTTTATTAACTGAATCATTCTGTTTTTCTAGCATGTGTTAAGAATGGAAAGAGACCCCGCTGTACAGATGGCAACTGTATAGTATGCAGAGTGAATCCACAGATAAACTGTAAAACTAGTCTTGTAGTTTATGGTATAAAGTATACTGAGGGACAGTGCAGAAACAGGACAGGATATACATTGGGGAGACAGCATGTAGCACAGGTGAGTGGATAAGTGAACACTGGTGGGAACCTCGAGGATGTGGAAGTAGGTTTTGCAGTATTGTTGTTTCAGTGTTCATTGAATTAGTACAAACCAAGTCAAAACAAACTATGGAACCTGGTGTGAGCCCTAGTCTTGTCAGCTCCTGTCAAGCCATTTAGCCCAGATGGAAGACAGATGTTAAGTGATGATGATGATACCAGCAGAAAAACTGTTTAAACTGCATGTAAGGAATATTAATAGAGAATTTACAGACACTATGACAAGAAATATGGAAAATATTAATCTAAAGAATTCATCTTTCATGGCACACAATGACACCACCGTCACTACTACTACTACTACTACTAATAATAATAATAATGATAATTTCAATTTTTAGCACAAGACCAGCAATTTTGGGGAAGGGATTATGTTGAATCCATTGCTCAACTGGTTCTTATTTTATCGACCCCCAAAAAAGATGAAAGGCAAAGTTGACCTTGGCAGAATTTGAATACAAGACGTAAAGACTGACAAAATGCCAATTAGCAGTTTGCCTAGTGTGCTAATGATTCTATCAGCTTGCTACCTTGTAAATACCTTGTAAATGATTGTAAATACAAGGAGCTGAAATGGGGCTCCTCCAAAGGACCTCTGGAGCAATGTTACTTAACAAAGCACTTAGCTTGGAGATCAGGGATTATCTCCAGGCTGAGTCACTACTCCTCCACATTGATAGGTAACAGCTCCAATACGACTGGCACATGACTAGAATGTTGCAGGAATGAACTACAAGCCCAGAAGTAGACCAAGAATAAGATACCCATAGTCTCAGTTGGTCCTGCTTGAGAATCCAGCCAGAAAGTGTAATGAAGGTAGCTTCTGATAGGACCCTATGGAGGAGTCATCTGAAGACTCTATTTCCATGACTCACCCAGGAATAGTGGGCATGCAATGCTGCATGGTAATGAAACATGGGCCTTGAATGCAAAGAATGGATGGAATAATAATAATAATAATAATTTTTTTCTAATTTTGACACAAAGCCAGTAATTGTAGTGGAAGGGTGTTAGTTGCAACCATTGACTCCAGTATGCAGGATTGGTAGGATTTGAACTCTGAACATAATGAGCCAGATGAAATGCCACTCAGCATTATGTCTGGCATAATAATAATTCTGCCAGTTTGTTGCCTTAACTCTTTAGCATTCAGATTATTCTGTTGAGCATAATGCTTATTTTTTCAAATTGGTTTGAATTAATCATACATTATCTCTCTGCTTCTAGATTTCAATGATATGATGATATAATTTTATAACGACATTTTATGGTAGGTATGAGGCCGAATTTGGTCAGTTTAAATGTAAAACATGTAGAATATTTGGGCTAGTTTAAATGTTAAAAGGTTAATTATTTCATATTTTATCACAAGGTTAGCAATTATAAGGGGAGAAGGCAAATCAGTTACGTCAACCACCCACCCACCGATACTTGACTAGTGTTTTAATTTATCAATCTTGGAGGGACGAAAGGCAAATTTGATCCCAGCAGGATTTGAACTCAGAATGTTAAGAATCAGAATAAATACCATAAAGCATTTTTTCTGATGCTTTACAGAAAAAAGAGTCTGTTAACTCATCACTATAATAATATGGATGAGGGTAAATGAAATCTCAAGAAGTTCATGTTGTTTCCAGGGTAGATTTGGTTTGCAGTGTGGAATTTGCCATTTTAAAGGTTATATATTAATAATATAATAATTAGTGAAATCAAAAGAAAATGCAATGCTTACCGCAATGAAACCCTGTCTAACAGGAAATGGAATGGCAGAGTGTTTGAATGTTGATGCTGTCGGCCAAACGTTTGTCCAGTCATCTGTGATTTTCATTTTGTGATAACGAGGAGGAAGAGACTGAAAAAAAAATAATATAAATGTTAGGAAAAAATAATAATCACTTTTAAAGAAAATAAATGAGAGAATATATCTCTATCTCTATCTATCTATCTATCTATCTATCTATATATATATAGGTTGAAAAATGATTAGAGACCTATACAAATAAAATTTTTATATATGAAAGATGGGGGTGGAAATAGCACAGAAGTAAGTCTAAGACATTTCAATTTAAGAGAGAATTTAATAAAAAAGAATATAAAGAAAATATTACCAGTTTCGATGTATCTCATCTTATCAAATATCAGTAAAAATTTATAAAAATTTGAAGTAAAAACAGTTTATCTTCTCTCTGGGGGTCAAGAACATGTTTCATAAGATGAGATTCATCAAAACTGGTAATATTTTCTTTATATACTTTTTTTTATTAAATTCCCACTTAAATTGAAATGTCTTAGATTTACTTCTGTGCCATTTCCACCCATATCTCTTATATATATATGTATGTATATACAGTTTCATCTTTTGTTAAAGCTTAATTTTCAATAACAACTAATTTTTGAATCAAGACAAAGTTATAAAATTTGAATCTTAAGAAGGAAATTTAATTATGCAAAATGCCTCCAAACTGAATAAAGTCTTGTTTATAATAAAGATTTAAATTATTTTAAAATTCACTTTTAATGATATGATAGAACCACAAAATCATTTGAAAATGAGCCAATATAGTGCTTTTGCTAGATTTTATACCAAACTAGCAGTATTGCCCGGCATTGATCGGGTTTGTAAGGGAAATAACTAAATAAGCATTTTTAGCGAGTTATAGCAAAAAAATGCATTAAAAATGGAATAAAAAATGGTAATTTTGGTGTCATCATCATCATCATCATTGTTTAATGTCCACTTTCCATGCTAGCATGGGTTGGACGATTTGACTGAGGTCTGGCGAACCATATGGCTGCACCAGACTCCAATCTGATCTGGCAGAGTTTCTACAGCTGGATGCCCTTCCTAATGCCAACCACTCCGAAAGTGTAGTGGGTGCTTTTACGTGCCAAATGTACTGAAGTATTGTAGAACTGGATACATTATCACATTATCTTCACTCCTGCTCCAGAGCGTCGGCTGCGAGGTCATTCCGAAAAGCTCTACCTGCGACGATTTCATCTCAATCGAAGGAGAGGAGCTTTCTTTGTCTGGGTTGCGGATCCGTGGAACAAGCTGCCAGACGAGATGGTGAAGATGCCGACGACTGCTTTGTTCAAAGTCTCCCTTGACCTCAAGTGGCCTGAACTCTTTACATGAACACCACCCTGTACATAACTCCATGTCCTCCTACATGGCCTTGCTTTTTGCTTTTGCGCCAAAAGATTAACTAACTAACATTACACAACACATGTGGTGGATTTAACTCTTTAACATTCAGATTATGCTTATTTATTCACATTGTTTTCAAATAATCATGCATTATCGTATGGCTTCAAAATTTTGATGACGTGATTGCATATTTTTAGAATGACATTGTAGGGTAAATGTGAGAGGCCAGATCTGGTCAGTTTGAGCATAAAACAGGCAGAATATTTGGGCCAGATATGGCCAGTTTAAAAGCTAAAGGATTAATTAAACTTTTGAACTGGTAGCTCTACATCATATCAACAAGACTGTTGCTTTTGCTAGTAGTGAGTGATGACTACTGAATAGTACTGCATGAATATATTCCACTGCACAAATAGTAATAATTATGGTACAAGTAAACACAAAAGGTGCTTATATTAAAGAATGACTTCACTTAGGAAGTTTAACCCTTCAGTATTTACATTATTCTGTCAAATGTAATGTTTATTTATTCACATTATTATCTTGTAGCAATGAGATTTTGATGGGGTAGCTAAATGTTTTTAGAATGATATTGCAGGGTTAGTGTGAGAGGCCATATTTGGTCAATTTAAGCAATGAACAGGTAGAATAATTTGGCTAAATATGGCCAGTAAATGCTAATGGGTTACGGAAGACAGTGACTAAGATTTCTGTTTTTTTTTCTTTCTAACCAATTAATCAGAAAAGGAGTAAGAAGAATCCACAGTTAAAGATAGTCATTCTGGAATAGGCAGGTAAAAAGTTTAGTTAATTTTCAAGTTTGAAACACAGTATAATAATAATAATAATAATGAAATTATTGTATACAGTGCTCAGCTGCACCACAACTTGTCAGAAAGTGCATATAAAGTACATGCAGTAATGTAGAAATGTCTGGAAAGCGAACAATGTATGAGTCAGATACATGCTTGTGTGTGTATGGAGGGGAGAAAATCAAGTGTAGTGTTGGCGAATCTCAGGAAGCATGGATGTTTTGAAGGATGCAGTGCTCCGACAACTAACAACCAATGCCGGCAGTTTGTTCCATGCTTCAGCAACTCTCAGCGTGAAAAAATGTTTCCTGAAGTCATGGGAGCTGTGCTGTTTTCTTACTTTGTAAATATGTATGTTTGTTGGCAGGAAGAGAATTCCAGAGGAATGCAGTTCTAATAACAAGTTTGTGAGTTTAGTAGAAGATAGAGGGAATAAAACACAGTAGTGTGTCAAGAAGAGAGTCAATACTAATGGAAGTACAATGAAGTGTGACAGACAAAAATTGTTTAAGAAATTTATCATCCAAGTACAGGACAACCTACAGAGATATGGATTTATGTGCATATTGCTCATATATGAAGCCATTCATAAATAGGAGTAAAGACAAAGATACACAAAATGGTTTTGCTAGCAACGAAGAAGCCACAAGCTGATTACCATATCAAACATTGTCATGTACTTGGCTTTGCAGCACAACACTATCTATAATTTTAACCAACAGCATGGAAGACAAAGGATTATGACCTCAAGACTGTTGTTGCTACTTAGCACCAAGTTGACACTGATTGAGCAGCTCTTATGATTTAAGGCATATTACGAGTCACCCTATATTTGTAGGGGTGTGTCTTAAACTACATTATTCAGTTTGTTGCAAATTGAACATTTTGACTGCTATTTCTAGCAGGTCGAATGGCCACTTAAAAGTTTTCTTATTGGCATCACTGGTGAGGCTGAAAGTATATATGATCATATCAAGCACCTACAATAGGGCACGAAGGTCATTATTTAATGTTACAATTTGGGAGATATGTTAGATATGATAAAGATCACTAATAAACAATTAAGAGATTAGGGTTTAGTAAAAAAAAAATTAAATTAACATATTAAAAGTATATTTGCACTGGCTATATGCTTACCACCATGACCCTATGTTCAAATCTTAACCTAACAATTTTCTTGTTCTCTCAAACAAGGCGAATAACTCTACAATGCTTAAATTTAGCTGTGAGAAAATAGCACTCATTCTAACTTGACACTTGTGAGACACGAAGGAAGCAATATAGTTGCTCAGCAAGTTAGAAATAGCAGCCAAATCTCCCTGAGCCTCTACCTACTTAAAAAAAAAAATAATAGAAAGATACATTCATTAATGTAATTCTAGGGAGGGTGGTCATAGTTGACGCATGGCTCAGTGGTTAGAGCGTCGAGCTTACGATCGTGAGGTTGTGAGCTCGAATCCCGGACGGGGCTGCGTGTTGTGTTCTTGAGCAAGGCACTTTATTTCACGTTGCTCCAGTTCACTCAGCTGTAGAAATGAGTTGCGACGTCACAGGTGCCAAGCTGTATCAGCCCTTGCCTTTCCCTTGGACAACATCGGTGACGTGGAGAGGGGAGGCCGGTATGCATGGGCGACTGCTGGTCTTCCATAAAACAACCTTGCCCAGACTTGTGCCTCAGAGGGTATCTCTCTAGGTGCAAACCCATGGTCGGTGCCTGACCGAAGGGGGTCTTCAGGTCATAGTTGAAGTGCTTTAGAGCATAGTTTTCAGCTTAATCAGAGCTAAACAACAAATTCAAAGCTGAGTGGTTACTACATATGAATAGCATCCAGCTGTAAAAAGTATTTCTTCAACAAATATAATCACATTTATAAGAGAGAGAGAGAGAGAAAGAGAACAGTATGAAAAGCTAAAACTGATTACCTCTTTTCTTCTTTTTTTCTGCATTCCTTTCTTTTTTTTTATGTTAACACCTGGAATCTCAAGCACCCTAAATTCTTCATTTTCTGTCAAACAATAAAATCAATAATTATAGAAATAAATCTAAAAATAAACCAAGGTTATATATTAGAAAGGCTAAACAATTAAACACAGTTTTTGTTTTCATTTTGCCAATGTACTTTAATTTCCTTCTTCATGTCATTGTCTTCGCTTTTCTCTAAGTAGTAAAATTATATCCTATGCTCTTAAAATACACACAGTCATATAAATTTATATAACAATACAGACATGTGCACTGTTTTGATTATACTGGATATTTTTTGTGATTCATTACGTTAATGGAAACACAAAAATCGTTAAAAAAAAATGTTAAAATCTTGGAAGTTCTAAAAACATTCTAATAGTATTTATACTAATTAATAGAAATGAATTCAGGATTATTTAACAGAAATGTCATCATGTAACACAACATAATTAACATTTTGGTATTAAAAATTAGCAATTTTAGTATTTATAAAATAATTATAAAATGAATTAAATATCCTAATTATTTCTAATGTTAGAAGTGAAAATTGAAGAAAATAAAATTTAAGAATTTCCAATTGTTTTTATTTATAAATCGTGTTCAATAGTTTTAATGAAGAATTGAAAGACAAGTTGGAGGGGAACTAACCACATTATAGAACTAAAAGAAAGAAGTAACAACCCACTATTAGAATGATATAATCAAACTAAGTTACTCACCCAGTTTTGTAAACTTTTTTTTTTTTAGCTTAGAAAAGTGTTTCTCAACCTTGTTATACCAATGGACCCCTTTGATTTCTATTTTACTGAGCTGAACTCTCCTTGCCATTTGATGTTTAAAAATTTCGGTTATATTTTTTATAATACTTGGAAAAAGTACGTGCACCATGTTAAAATAATGAACTGAATGAACACACACACCACAAAAATATATGTGGCTGTGTGGTAAGTAGCTTGCTTACCAACCACATGGTTCCGGGTTCAGTCCCACTGCGTGGCATCTTAGGCAAGTGTCTTCTACTATAGCCTCGGGCCGACCAAAGCCTTGTGAGTGGATTTGGTAGACGGAAACTGAAAGAAGCCCGTCGTATATATGTATGTATATATATATATATATATATATAAGTGTGTGTGTATATGTTTGTGTGTCTGTGTTTGTCCCCCTAGCATTGCTTGACAACCGATGCTGGTGTGTTTACGTCCCCGTCACTTAGCGGTTCGGCAAAAGAGACCGATAAAATAAGTACTGGGCTTACAAAGAATAAGTCCTGGGGTCGATTTGCTCGACTAAAAGGCGGTGCTCCAGCATGGCCGCAGTAAAATGACTGAAACAAGTAAAAGAGTAAAGAGTATCATTTTAATATGGCACACAAACTTTTCCCTCAACCTAATAAAATATTATTAGAAATTGTATAAAAATATTAAAATGTTTTGAGTATTGTATCCAATTTACTACAGATAAATTTCACTGTTTTTAGGTTGTTAGAAATTATCATTATTATTATTGTTGTTATTATTTTTAGGAAGTTGGAAAGCTGGCAGAATCCTTAATGCTTTGGCCAAAATACTTAGTAGTATTCCTTCTGGCTTTTTACATTCTGAATTCAAATGCCACTGAAGTTAACTTTGCCTTTTGTCTTTTGGGGATCAATAGTAAAAAGTACCACTCAAGTACTTGAATCAACGTAAGCAAGTTGCTCCCACCCCATCAAAATTTCTGGCCTTGTATCAGAATCTGAAAGGATTATTAGGGTGGTGGATTTGGAGAATTATTATAGCATCAAATAAAATATTTTGCAGTGTTTGTGGAGGCACAATGGCCCAGTGGTTAGGGCAGCAAACTCGCGGTTGGAGGATCCCAGTTTCGATTCCCAGACTGGGCGTTGTGTTGTGTTGTGTTTATTGAATGAAAACACCTAAAGCTCTACGAGGCTCTGGCAGGGGGTGGTAGCAACCCCTGTTGTACTCTTTCGCCCCAACTTTCTCTCACACTTTTCTCCTGTTTCTTGAGTAATGCTGTGATGGACTGGTGCCCTTCCAGCTGGAGGGAACATATATGCCATAGAAACCGGGTCCATCAGCCTGGCTAGGCTTGAAAAGGGCACATAAATAATAAAAGTATATGTTACAACTATTTACATTCATATCTAGCCTGTTCATCTATTCAGGATCAATGAAAATAAAAAAACCAGTAATTGACAGGGCTTAGCTTTCTCCCAAATCTCAAGCTCTGTGAATCTATCCTTTTAGGGTTAATAAAATAAGTACCAGTTGAGAAATTGTGCCTTTGTGTTGGGGAGAGAGAGAGAGAGAGAGAGAGAGAGAGAGAGAGAGAGAGAGAGAGAGAGAGAGAGAGAGAGAGAGAGAGAGAGAGAGAGAGAGAGAGAGAGAGAGAGAGAGAGAGAGAGAGACAGACAGATGATAAGTTCAGCGAGGTTATCTTTACTGGGAAGATTGTTTTACAACAATCTATTCCAATCTTTAGAAAACATGCTCCAGAGTGTTCTACCTCCTAAAATAACTGCTCTGAATTCATCATCTATCAATATATCACACTCACCCCAATATCTTAAAGCTATAGTTTCCTGGAATGATTAGTTAATTCTAAATTCTATGCTGGGAGCATGGTTAAGTCAATCAACTAACTTTCAATAGTCAGTTTCTCAAGATGAACTGTGCCAGAAAGAGGGAACAGCTGAGCTTGATAATATAAACAGCAAAATTGTTGCTAAACTGACAGGTGGTGGGTTAGTGAGTTCAACTTCCTCCATAGGTATAGCTTGGAGAACACGAGATTCATCAAACTAAGTTGCACTAGATACATTACAAGAAGATAAATATTTCAGTGATATTCCGAGACATTTTAGAAACATGCTCCAGTATGTTCTATCTCCTAATAAAATAACTGCTCTGAACTCACCATTTCTCAATGTATCACACTCACTTCCAATATCTCAAAGCTATAATTTCCTGGAACCTTTGAGACATAGCAATAACATTGTTGCACTATATGGTTATGGTTCGATATTAAGATACAGCAGTTTTTGTTGAGCAAGGTACATAACTCTGCTTGCTTCAGTCTTTCTGGTTAAAACAAAAAAGTTATAGTCCCTACTTTGTGGATGAACAATTAGCAATAGTAAGAATAACCTATAGTTGGAACAATTAGCAATAGTAAGAATAACCTATAGTTGGACAATTGTTCAAAGATGTAAATGTACATATTTTTCAAAAAGACTTTCCCATGCATTGAAAAGTGTAAAAGATGTATTTATTAATATTATATTGCATTATTACTGTGTCATACCTAAACTGCAGGTTATACCTGATTCTTTATTTCTATTCTTATACTCCTAGTTCAGGTCTAGAGTGTCTTATACTTTTACCACTACAATACTTTTAAGAATAACAACATCCATGACTCTTGCAAGGTTGCTGAGACTGATGAGAGTAAAGAGAAGAGAAAACCAAAACTTCACTTGGATGCAATGCATTACAATAAGCAGTTATTTTCAAGTCAGAGAGCTTAATCTGGGTGCTTGCAACAGAATGGAATTTGTTAAAGGCACAAAATGGCCCAGTGGTAGTGCTGAACTTGAAAGGCGGTGAGCTGGCAGAGATGTTAGCACGCCGGGCGAAATGCTTTGCGGTATTTCGCCCGTCGCTACGTTCTGAGTTCAAATTCTGCCGAGGTCGACTTTGCCTTTCATCCTTTCGGGGTCGATAAATTAAGTACCAGTTACGCACTGGGGTCGATGTAATCGACTTAATCCGTTTGTCTGTCCTTGTTTGTCCCCTCTGTGTTTAGCTCCATGTGGGTAGTAAAGAAATAGGTAGTGCTGAACTTAGTGAGATATTAGGTCTAACAGACAAGAAATATTATTTTAGTTTCTTGACAATGCTGATTCAATTATTTATAACAGGCACAGACAAGGCTCTGGGGTTAAGAAGTTTGACTTCCAAACCATGAGTTTTGTGTTTAGTTCTAGCGAACAGCACCACAGGCAAGTGTCTTCTACCATTCTCTTGTGCCAACCAAAGTCTTGAAAATGTATTTGATAGACAGAAATTGAAAGACACTTGTTGTACATGTGTATATGTTCACCACCCACTTATCTTGACATTGCGTTATGTTGTAAACAAGCGCCACCAGCATACAAATAACGTCGTTTGTTTCCTACCGTCCATGAAAACGTGTCCAGATCGGCCATGGAGAAATACTACCTTGCTTGGAAACAGGTGAGGGTTGGTATCAAGAAAGATATCCAACTATAGAAAATGTGAAAAATAATTGATGTAAAAGAAGTTAAGAAAAATGCCGTCACTGAAGAAAACTTCAGCCATCGCCATGTGAGTGGAGGCGCAATGGCCCAGTGGTTAGGGCAACAGAATCACGCTTTCGATTCCCAGACCGGGCGCTGCGTGTGTTTATTGAATGAAAACACTTAAAGCTCCACGAGGCTTCGGTAGGGGGTGGTGACGACCCCTGTTGTAATCTTTCGCCCCAACTTTCTCTCACTCTTTCACGCCCTATATTAACCACTCTTTCTTCCTGTTTCTTGGGTAACGCTGTGATGGACTGGCGTCCCGTCCAGCTGGGGGGAACACACAAACCGGGAAACCGGGCCCATGAGCCTGGCTGGGCTTGAAAAGGGCGCATAAAAAAATATAAAAAAACGAGTGAGTGGAGCCACTTATAACTGTAATGAATAGGTAGCTCAGTTGTCCATATAATTAGAACACTCCTCGTCGAAATCGACGAAGAGTCTATTTTATGGCGAATGCCTACACATACAAGGGCATCCGAACACTGCATATACATCAACACAAAGACACACACCATCACTGCACAATTCGGCAGACCAGGGAGCCTCTATGCTGCCTTCGATATGCTAGAAATAAAAGCTAAATATCATCTAAATCACAGCCCATCGCTATAAAATAGATGATGTCCGAGATTGTGTTTCGTTACAGGTCTGGTCAGTCACAGTTCACTATAGGGCTAAACAACAATAGCTGCACGTGCAAGCTCTGCGTGGTCAAATGATGGTAGTTAATGTTTACAATCCGGAAACGTAAACAATGTCTTTGGTAATCGATTTTTTTCTATCAAGCTGACCCATAAAACGATACCTGTTTAAAATATGAATGAACACAATTGATGGGAGGGTCGGGGTCAAACAATCAGTGAAGGCCAAAGCAGAATGTTGCACTAATTACTTTCGTAAACTTAAATCCTGCCGGTGTCTACTTGATCTTTTGTTTCTTCAAAGTCGATAAAATGTTGGTCTTAAAAGGGTCCGTACAAAACTTTATGTTTACTAAAAATAAAAAAAAGCAATATTTCTTGTCTGAAAAGTCTCAAGCTTGTTCCTATGTAAACAAATACAAATAATACTTGAACAAAAGAGGGATATGCTTTTCATTACTTTCTTGATGTTGTTTTAAGTCATATTTTTGTAAGATTTGAAACAAAATAATGTTGAAACAATTGTAAATAAATTAAAACAATCAAATGCAAAATCCCAAAGAGTTAAAATTACTTATTTTCTTGATAACCAATTCCAATTATGCATTAAATTGTGACAATCAACAATTTTTAATTTAAAGAAAAGATAGAAAATACAACGAACGTCTACAAAACGAAAAATAAATGACATTGGAATATATTTCTCAAAGGCATTAACCAGGACCATTCAACTTAAGATATGCACAACGATGTTTTGTGTGTGTGTGTAGTGTATAAATAGATGTAGATATATATATATAATTTAATTTGATTTATTATAGGAATACGTTTGTTTTAATTACAACTTTCATACTGTCAATTTAAAACAAACACGAAAAGAAAACTGCGACATGTTCTTTAGTCCAAAACAGCATGTGCACGAATGAGCAACACCTCAATTTAGACCACTATCAATTGTAAAGTGTATGAACTAAACAAATGTAGGATTTCTTAAAATAGCTTCTGGTTGAGTAAAGTGCATTACTATTAAGTATTTTGAGAGCAGTAGGAGAGGACAGCCTTAGCGGAGAAGGACGGCAGTAAAAAGGAGTATATAGAAATGAAAATCTGAAGGAAATTTCTATACCTTGTTGTAAAGCGGTATCACTCTGTGTTGCAGGAGCGTGAGATATGATTTTCGATGAATGAAAATGGCACTTGAAAGAGGATAAGAAAATGTTTTCTTTTCTTGACAGAAGGATATTTCGAAGCGACAAGATGATTCCATTAGTGGCAGCCATAATAATGTAATTAGCGAGACCGTGAAAGCAGCAGCAGCAGCAGCTGAGCGAAGTTGTTTATTGAAAACGGAGAAGTTGTCTACCGTGGTTTTAAGTTGAAAAGCAGAGAAAAGAAAGAAAAAAAAAATCACACACACACACACATATATGTATATATATATATACATATATATTTATATACACTTTGAACGAAGTAAAAGTAAACTTTTCTTGAGAACCCGGATGAAAACACGAAATTTATCATGATGTTTGTGAAACCGTGATAACGGATCTTTCCACTAAATTAAGTATACATTATTATCGAATAATGTTAAATATGATATCAAATCCTATTTAGGTATAACAGTTTTATGTTTTAACACGACGAAGAAAAGGGAATAAGTCGTAAGACTTAACATTCTGGGTAAAACTTGTAAATTAACTAAATTAAGTCATCAGAATATTTCTTCACGTTAATTGTCATTATTTCCGATCTTTCTTCATAAATCTATTTGTTAAGTTTTCATATTATAACATGATATAGTTTATAGAAAAAGAAAAAAAATTATAAGTATAAATACTTCGTGTACGTTTGTCTCTAAATTCTCTCCCTTATTTCTTGCCGCTACCCAAATTTAATTTTCGAATTAGAACTTCTCATGTTATAAATTATAACTTCGATATTCAGTTCTAAGTTTTTGCCTCTTTTCCTCATTTAAACTCAGTTAATTGCAAAATAATTATATCTGCTAACCTTCATATATGTTACATCTATTTTTAGTTCGCATGTTATAAACGTTAATTACAGTCACATTGTAAATAAAAATGTATTAGGCGTCAGAACTTTCGAATTAATTTTGTTACTTTTATTTTGTTTAGTTGGTCTTTAAAATATAAAAATGGACAAATTTTATTTATAAATACTTTATTGTATTACAAAAAAATTAATTTTTTATGCCTAATCGTTGACATTAAATTAGTTGAACTTGCTTTGTATATGAACATTTTGTCTGACACTCCGAGAAATTTATTAAAATCATGAGTGATTAAGTGACTAACGTTTTAAATGATAGAATTCTATTAGAATGGTGTTAAATCCTTATTGAAAGTCAGGCTGGTCTTGACCTTCTAACTACATACCCGACGCCGGGCGGGTACATATAACACCTCATACTCCTTATTTCTCTCTCTTTCTCTCTCTGTATCTAGTTGTCCCCCCTCTCTCTCTCTTACACGTTCCCTGGACAGCTTCCGACGTGAACTGGCGAGATTTCGCAAGAGACTTAACATTTTTTTGAGTTTGCTGCCATGGCGGATGATAATAAGGCAACTGCCTGTGCAAGAAGGAACCAACAATTGAAACGTTGGGCGGACTCTGATACAAATAGGGAATCGATTGGCGTTCGAGACCGACCTAAAAGAGTTAATTTTCAGGATGGTTGTGTCTTTTTAGCAGCATGTTCTAGTGGAGATAAAGACGAAGTGATAAAACTGTTGGCTCGAGGAGCAGATATTAACACCGCCAATGTGGATGGGCTTACCGCTCTACACCAGGTAAACCTTTCTGCTACTTTCTCTTTTACCTATTAAAGATATTTCTTTTTTGATCAGAATGTGAATAAATAAATACATATATATATTTCTACACGCCTACTCAAAAGTTATATTAAAGTATTTGTGGCATTCATTGCTATCCAACAATTTAGTGAATGTATATATTTGTTATAAGTTTGTCAAAATACTTGTCTTCATCTCACAGAGCTCCTTGTACAACTCTGCGAGAGGGTCGTGTGAAAGCTTATATGTATATAGAAGTATATGTGTAAAACTATATCTATTTAGATGTGTATATATTTCTTCGTCTGTACGGCCAAGTGTGTTTTAAGTATTGTATACAAGTTTATGTAGATGTGTCTATGGCAATATATCGAAGTATGTATATACGATTATAACTATAAACAGGTGTACGGGTATGTGCATGGAGGATAGTATATATACGTTTATGGTTATATACTTGTCAGTGTATGTATGTGCAAATGTTTATACATGTGTTTGTTTGAAAGTTAGCATTAATAAAACAATTCTGTTGGAAGTGCTTTTCCATCCATCCAGAGTCTATAAACTAAGTACCAGTCATATACTTGGTGCGATTGAATCAACTACACACCCTTCCGCGAAAAACGAGGCGTTGTGCCAAATATAGAAATTATGGTGGATGACGGAATGGGTAGAGCACCGGACAAAATAACATGCGGTATATAAGTGATAGCCATCACGTCATGGGTTCAAACCCCACCGGAGTCGGTGAAATTAACATTGTGGTCGATTTTTGCTTGTGTTCTCCCATCAGAATGATTTTGTTCGAATATATTAAATCGCGACTAGCGTGTCATATACATACATACATATAAATATATATATATATATATATATATATATATATATTTATATGACACGCGTGTCGTGATTTAATATTTCTAACATTCGAACAAAATCACACATATATATATATATATATATATATATATAAAACGATCTTTATTTTTCCTCTTTGCTGTTTTTTAATATTTGATTTACATGTCAATTTAATTATTTCTTAATTGTTAATACAGTTGCGCGTTATATGTTAAAATGCGTATGTGTGTTAATATGTTGGGTTGTGTGAGGCAACGGATATTTAGTTTTAAAGTGTTTTGTCTACTGTTGCGTGTGCTTGCGTGCGAAAATGTTAAGAAGGAACGATGAGATAATATGTTTCATCCGATAGGCTCTTAATGGCTGACGAACTCTTACATCTTTGTAATATATGTGTGTGTTGCTTGCTTACTAAATTAGTTTTGTCCGTCTGGTCTTAAACGGCATAGAGCTTGTTTGTTTCTCTGAACTCTTGAAAATATCGCTGTGGAAGTAGTTCTGCAATGTATGTGTGTGTGTGTGTATATATATATGTATACACACACACACATAAATTGTTTTTAAATCTTTGAGACTTTTCTGAATGATAGACATTTCTATTATTAGTTTTGTATTTCCGTTTTTTTTTTGGTAATTTTTATTTTGTTCTAGTTAAAAATTGTACAATATGCCTGAAAAAGAGATTTTTGTGATTAAAAAAAAAAAAATTTCCTCATCTGTTCTGAGTCAGAGCAGTTTTTTTTTTTTTAAATTTCAAAATCGGTGTATTTTCTGATATATCTAATTTCATCGCCAAACTACACCAGCATTCAATGTTTTAATCTGCAAGGAAGTGTGTTATTTTCTTCCATTGTTAAATTCATTTTAGATTTAATTTACATAACCAAAGAATCGTATCTATGACATTCCATCGATGTTACTGATCTGGGGATGTCGTGGGTAAAAAATAAATAAATAAAAACTTGTTTTTACTTTTCTTCAGCTGTGTGTCAAAATTTTTACTTAAACATCAAATGTCTTGCAATCTGCGCACGATCATAAGTTTATTGATGTGTTACAATATCTATATACTTCATATTCCATTTATAAGTATGTGTTGTCACTAATTTTCACTTTTGCCTATATTTTTTGTAGTGTTACGGCGAACATTGCTCCATGTCAAGTTGTACTCTACGTTGACCAATAGTATTGCCTATTTAATTGTCAAGTATCTTTCTGTAGAGTATAACGGACCAAATTTAAGTAATTTTAATTTTGTTTACAGTTTTGACCCATCCTCCAGTTCATGGCTAAACGTGTCTCTTGTGTATTTTTGAAGTTGTTCAGGAACTTGGCATTTATGAGAATAGCTTTTAGGATGAGCTCTCGTGTGCTTCTAAAATTAAAGAAATTCGATTAGTTCGTTTGTTTTTAAGTATTCTAAAAATTTGTACGTACTCGTGCGTGCGTACCATTATTTTATAAATTGTTTAAGAACTTTGTGCTATTTATGAGAATATACATTCAGTTAAAATAACAAAACAAAACATTATCTTCGCTTTTGTCTGCTATATTGATGAAATCAGTGTTTTAAATATTTATTTCTGAGTGTTCAGGAATTATATTTGAAAGTCGATACTGATCATTTTAGTCTGTTCCAGTTATGATTTAGACTGTTTCTGAATACTCAGTATATTTTTAAGCTGCTATAAATATCATTAGCAAATAGTTCCGGTTTATATTCCCCATTGGAACTATTTCTTCAAATACTCTGGTTGGGTAAAAAGCATGAATGCCCTGACTTCCCATTAACTCCACCCAAATCTTAGACTTCTAGAAACAGTTACAATTTTTGCTTATGAGAAATCCTTGAACTTCATTTTAATGAATTTTGTATTTCAAAGATTTTTCTGTTTTTTGGAAACTTAAAATTATTTGAATAGTTTAAAATGTTCCTCAAAATATAATTCTCCGTTTATTTGGAGCAAAGTTTTGCACTACTAGATTTCTGATTGTAATCATTTCGGTTAGTCCAGTTTCCCTGATGCCCTTGGGGAAGTTTTGAGCTCTATAGTACACTACTTTTCCTTCTATTAACAACCAAGTGTTTGTGCTCATTTTATGAGGGATTTCATATTCCAGTTCCTACACAACTAAAAGCATTGTGTGATGATGATGATGATAGCAACAATAATAATCTTAAATACATTCCCTCTTTTTAACCTAACACCCAACTCAAAAACATTGTTTTAATCAATTCATAATTCAAGTTTTAAAAATGATTTCATTTTAAATGTATAGTATTTTTTTTTATCAGCGCTGTTTTAATATATTGAATTGATTGTTACGATTGATTATTGAATGCTTGCCTACTGAACTTTTATTGTTTATATAAGAAATGACATATAGTTTCCGCTAGTTTACACACACAGTAACTGTTAATGTTTATGGCCTGTTTTACAGAATAGCCTGGCTGTGAGTGTTACATCAGCAGCTATACAAGGTGCGTGTGTTAGTGCGTACCGCACACCACACTATGGTCTATGAGTCAGACTGTCTTCCTAATAATATTAATATTTCTGTATCATATATACAGAAACCATAAAGCTCTCTTGGATATCTTTCTCCACATATACATAGTAAATGTGGGTTTTTTTTTTATTAATAAAGAACAAAAACACAATCACCCCCCCCTCCAAAAAAAAAACCCAGCCTAACATCAACTAGATAAGATATAATTTATGCTGGGAAATGAATACTGTTAAATTAGGTTTTTTCCTAGAAAAGCCCATGGGCGAAACTTCCCTATAACTATATTTTACAACCTCACGAACTAATACATCCATGGTCGGTTTTTTTTATAGCTATAGCATCTTGATAAACTATGATTATTCAGCTCTATTTATCTGAATAATTTTTTGCTTCCTCTTTCATCTGATATTTGCCATTCCCCAAGAGAAAACTTTTAAGATTTATTCGATTACTCAATTTCTTTTTAAATTATTGAAAATGTTTCTGTTCCTCACTTAATTCATGTTTGTTAAACACAGTTGTAAATATTACTGCAAGTACTTTATGTTCTCTGAGAAGAATCATTAAATGTTTTTTTTTTTCTTGTGGAAAAAAAAACTTCGATATTTTAATTTATATCTTTGTTGTCGTCTTCAAATAAGAAAAATATAGTTATAATTTTTAATATATTTCTTGGTGTTACAAGATAAAAGCTTTTCTTTTTTGCTTTTTTAGGAGGTAAAAAAGGTGGGAGAATTCCATTAAGTCTAAAGTGAACGTTTCTGTTTTTATTTTTACCAACCGAAACGTGTGGTTTTAGATGGAATAAATCAACTTTCTCCACATAATTACTTGAGATTTTCATTTATAAACAGGGCATAAATTTTGTATTAAAAATTAACCTTGGAATTGAAGTTACCTTTTATGATTAGATTTTAGATATGTTCATAACATGGTTATAAATACTGAAAATGAGATACAGTTGTACATTATACTGCATGGCCGAGTGGTTACAGAGTTCATTTAGCAATAAGATCTTGGGTTTGATCCACCGAGAGGTATCTTGGGTAAAGTGTCTTTTGCTGTGCTTTCAGATTGACTTATGCTTTCCTTGTGAGTGAAAAATAGGGAGCTATAAACTGCACTGAATCCTGTCAGATAAATTGTGCTCTTAGTTCACAAGTGCAGCTTTGTTACATTGGGTGTCATGCTGATTGTACTGTTAAAGAGTGCATGTCTCTGTGGAATGTTCAGTCAGTCAGTCATATGCTAATTCAATGAGCAGGTAGTTGATCGAACAACTAAATACACTTAGAAACTGGGGATCCATTTAGTCATTACTGAATTTAGTTTGGTCTTTCTGTTGGTCATGAATCCTGTTCTTAACAGGATTAATTTCATCTTCCATTAGAAGATTTATAAATACCAGTAATATCCTGCAATTATTCAATTATGACCATTTCTTACAGTTGGTACAGTACCTATGAGCATAATTGAACATTGATAGTTTGAATTTATAATCACTATTTGCGTTGTTATAATAAGTTCATATGTTTATGAGCTCTATTATGATGGATGTCAGTTTTGTAAATTACTTGACTGTTGCATTTTACTGGTTTTTGGAAATGAGTACAAGCAAACAAGGTTTTATACCATAACCAGATAATAGCTGCCACTATTTTAAAGATTCTTGGAATAGCTTTAGTGAAGAATATTTATGAAAATCAAAAGGATTGAAATAAAAAAAGAAAAAAACCGCCTGTGATTTTAATTTTGTGTGCTAGCTTATAAGTGCTTTTCCTTCACACTTCTCTCATAAGCCCCTTCCTTAGTATGTTTATGTAATTCTATAAGTCTTTTGTATTGTTAATCTTCTGTAATTATCTTCAGGGTAGGGCCTCCATTGCTTGCTGTTTATCATTTAGTCTGCACTAGAGCTAAGATTTATTTATTTATTTTTGTAACAGGATGTTTATAGCTTCTGTAATAAATAACATTTTTATGGGAGCAGCCCCCAAATACGGGGCTGCCTATTGGGCATCTAGCTAAGTTTTCTTAATGTCAAGTATCCTGTCCTAATGCCAACAGCTGCCTAGGCAACTGTAACTTAACTGGCTTTACTTTACCATTTTGGCAAGGTGGTTTGAAGGTGGGCTGACATTGTAAATGTATGAGGATATTTCCAATTTGGCAAAACTACCATTTTTAACTATAAAAAAAAAAAAAGTTGTAATGTCTATATTTTCTTAACTGGATACCAGCAACTTGAAATGGCTATCAATATCAAGTGCAAAAAAAAAATGATAATGCTGTGCTTAATTTTACTAAAAACCACGAAAGTATTATTCTTTTTTTCTTGACGTATGGCATCATAAGGTGGATTTAGTGTAGTAAGTAGTCCATCTCAGACTATTATTAGTAATGCTTATTTTTAACAGTCCAGAAGGATGATAAAAGAAAGCTTGAAATTAGGAAAACATTATTTGATAGCTTATCCATAACAGTATCAACTTCATCATCATTGCTTTAATGTTCACTTTCCCATGCTTGCATGGGTCAGATGGAATTTGTTGAGGCATGTTTTCTACCTCCATATGCTGGTCCTGTTTCCAAGCAAGTTAATATTTCTCAATAGCCTGACATGTTTCATGGCAGACTGGAATCAAATGAAACAGCTTGTATGATGACACTTATTTTCAACTCTCATATGGTGTCAAGACAATCACATACATACACACACACACACAACACATGCATGCATATTAGTGTGTGTATGAGCATTTTGAATATTGTTGATGATTCCGATTGCCTGTGGTTTTCTCATCTGCTCTTGTTACATGCACATTCTATTATCTAGTACTTTTGTACATGTATAATATATATATATGTTCAAAATCATTACAACATATATATATACTTACATACTTGAATATGTTTCTATACTTAATGTAAGTTAAATTTTAGCAAGCCAATCCATTTTACTTGTGTGATGGAGAAACTTTTTCTTTCTTCACTATTTCAGAGCATAAATAATGAAACTAAATTTTAGTGTTACTAAGTATGAAATAGCTTCTTCCTCTCACAGAGAAGCAAAATGTTTTGAGGGAATGGGACTTAGTTGATACTATTGACTTCAGTACTTGACTGTACTATATTTTATTGATACAAAAAGGATGAACAGCAAAGTTGGCTGTGACAGGATTTGAACTTACAATGTATAAAATTTGAACAAATACCAGATTCTTTTTTGATTCTCTAACAATTGTCAGCTTGCCAAAATGGTTGGATTAATTAGAATAACATTTAAACCAATTATATCCAACCCAAATATTTTACTTGTTCAATAGCCAGATTTGGCCTCGTACACCTACCCTACAATATCATTCTAAAAATAAATATTCACATCATAGAAATCATGAAGCTACAAGATAATGCATAATTAATTGAAAGCAGTGTTAATAAATAAGTATTACATTTGATGGAATCCCATGCCAAAACAGACAATGGGACCTGGTCTGGTTCCCAGTCTTGCTAGCTCCTGTCAAACCATCTAATCCATGGAAAACGGGCATTAAATGATGGTAGTGTACAATGTGAGGAATATTTGATAACAGTTCATACAAGTTCGTGTTGAACTCAGAATGCAAAGAGCTTTACCAAATGCTGCAGGGCACTTGTCTGCTTTCATGACTGTCAGTCTACCTTAATAGTAATTCTTTTTGCTATAGAACCAAAGCCTGAAATTTCGGGGAAAGTTGGTGCTAGTTGATGACATTGACCATGGTGCTCAAGTAACATTTATTTTAACGACCCTGAAAGGATAAAAACAAAATAAACCTTGGAGGAGTTTGAATTTGGAATGTGAGTCCAAATGCAGCTAATCATTTTGTCTAATCTGCTGGTAGGGCCCGATTGAGGTTATTGTTCCTAGATATTTTTTCTGGTGGTGCAGTGATTCTGCTCACTCTTCATCCTTTAATTTTTTCTTATTAAGCAGTTGTGAGTAGAGGGCTTAATTGATTATGGTAGGCACTGTAACTTTCATCACTTGTGTCAATTTCAGACCTAATGTTAAAAATAAAAAAAGAAAGACACTTGCAGTGTCTTCAAGTAGAGTTCTGACTGCTTAAACAACTTGGTATGTGATTTTTTTTCCTTCTCTAGTGCTTCTCCTTTATTCTTGTAGTAGTTGACAGTACTGCTAAGCTATTTATTCAGATAACAACTTCCTGCCCTGGATTACTATAGCAAGTAACTAGTTAGTACCTACAAACCTTTTTTGTCATTTCAACACCTATCCTTAATGTACTGCTGAGTTTTCATGTTGTCCTGACCTTGTTTATCACACAAGACAGGGTTCAGGTCAGACTCTTCAATGTCCTTGTTTATCTTTCCTAATGACACTGTCATGAAAATCATAAATATTAAACATCCTTGTCTTTAATGACCTCCTAATTAAAAGGAATGTAGTTGCAATTCAGAATGTCATACTTCTTATCCCCAAGTTGCAAAACATTAGTAAATCCTTTCTTCTTTCCCTCTTTTTTTGGTTATGTGGAGACATTGTGTTGGTTCTTAGCTAACTTCTTGATAACAATTATCTTTGTTCAGGATTATTTCTGGTTTCAATGTTAGAATTGATCAGGTGTATTTGCAGCAGTTCAGTGTTGTAACTTGAGCTTTTTTATCAGAACTTTATAGCTTTCTTACTTTGTACCAGTTGGAAGTTGTATCTTACAGAGAAGCTTAAATCCTCCTCGTTGTTCTCCCTATTTATCTTATCTTGTCTCTGTTCAGAACTCCCAAAGTACATTGGATGTAGGCACATTTCACATCAGATAGAAAACTTGATACCCCCCAATCATTTACCTGTTTCTGTATGTATACAATGAAGTGTCTTCGCTTCTCAGGTGATGATGATCATCTGGCTGTTTGGTTTTTTGATTTCATGTTGCCGACAAAGAGTTCATATGTCAAAGAATGCCAGGAATATTCTTTGGTGTTTTGTATGCCATTGCCTAATTTCCACCCTCTAGTGCATCCTGGTGTTTCCGATTGTGATTGAAAATGATTTGTCATCTAATATTGTCTTTATCTGCAAAGATATCACAGAAGTCAGTTTTCTCATTTAATTGAGGGAAGTAGAATTAACAAATGTTGCCATATTGCCTATCGCTAATCTGAGTTTTGATATCCTAGCTCTCTGTTATGTCTACCAAATTCTGTTATGAATTTCGTTGTATAGTTATCTTTTCAAAGTTCTTGTCTTCACCCATTTTCTTACATTTTCTTATGCATTCTATATGTGAATAAAAGTACAATAGATCATTTAGGTAATAACACTAGAGTTCATGGTTGAATGTTCTCTAGAACTTTCAGTTTAGTTTTCATTGCAGAATTTGTGAAAGTTTTAAAAAAAGTAAGTTTCTGTCTTGGAAGAATAGTCTAAAAACCTGAATGGAAAAATAGTCTAAAGACCTGAAAGACAGTCTGTCTAAAACTAAAGCCCAGAAAAACAGGTCAACATTTAGGCTAGGAATTTAATATGGTTGCCCAATACTAGCAATGGGTACACTAGAAGTAATGATATATCAAAGTACTGGAACTTTTGGTGTACCAAAGAAAAAGTAGTAAGGATACTTCTGAAATAAAATCAATGGGTGCTTGTCTATGTGTAATAGAAGCATCTTTTTTTTTTTCTATGAAGTTCTGGGGATGTATTAAAATTCAAACAACAATGTAGACATGTTGTTTTGTCATTGTCAAATCCTACATTTTTATGGGAGACAGCTAAAAGAAAGATAAATACATACTGTATGTATTATGCTTCAGTTGTATGGCTTTGATTTTCAACTTTGCCTGTAACAAGTTAAACAGCTAAGAGTTTTCTCTAGATGAAAGACATTTTTTTTTTAATCCTAAAACTACATTATTCTAAGTTTCAAGTTGGGATGTGATTTGAGAGGGAGTTTATTGCTATTTCTAACATGTTTTGAGTGACTGATTTGAAGTAACCTCATTAGCTTGTGAGAGTGGACATTTTTAAGGGAGTTGTTACTTCTGGTCACCTCGTGCAAGCTGCATGAAATATATGAAGTGTTATAATTGGACAATGTATGATTGAAATAATGGAAACTTGTGAGAAAAGGAATCTAATCTTACATGTGCAAAATTGTTGTTTGGTCCCAGCTCTACTTTGCTTGAGCAGATTTATAAGAAGTACTCTGGCTATGAATATCTCCTATTTTATCCAAGCAGTCTCTTGTCTCTAAGGTAAAAATTATTAAGATGATGGATATTTGGCTGCTATTTTTAAGAGGTTGAGCAGCCACATAAAGCTTCCCTGTTAGCTTGTGCAATGTCTATATGAATGGTTAAATGCAGTAAGTTGAAAGATCAGCTGAGAATTAGTCTTTAACTAATGTTTACAGTCGAAATGGTTGAACTTGTATGGGCATGTAATATGAATGGTTAATATATGATAGGTAACAAAGAAAAAGAAAGAAAAATTCTTGAAATCAAAATAAAATGCACCTGTTATAATACTTGTTTAAAGAAGCCCTGGGGAGAAACAGCAAAGTAATTTCTTAGATTACTGCACCTAATTCAAAAAGTGAAATAGATGAATTGGTGTGGTAGGTAACTATGGTGGTTGGTATAATTTTAATGGAAATATTCTTAACATAAAGAACTAATTTGATAATTTGGAATTTAACTGCTAGTTGTGTAATATTTTTTTTTAATATTTTGTTGGCATTAGTAAAGATGACCTCTGTAAATTAAGTTTGTGTGACTAAATACGAATTACAGCTCATTATGATATACAATCTATAATATTCTGCTTTTCATGTTGTTTGTATTATAAGTTCAAATCTTAGAAACTACCTTAAGTATGGAATAAAATCAAAGAAATAATCAAAATTAGAATGTGAAAGTTCCTTGAGTCCCAGTTCTTGCTGATGAAAAGCTTGATTCTTATTGATAAATGAATATTGCTCTTTTGGCAAATATGAGGTTTTAAGGTTTTATAGATTTACCTAATTTCTAATTTGGTGACTCCAAAAATAGCTTATATGTTTCAGGGAATTAAAAATAAGTAGTTATATTAATAACACACATACACACATTTTATTAGCAAATGAAAAAGAAGTAAAAAAAAAACATTTGAAGTTCCATAATTAGTTCAAATTTCAGCTTGAAGAGCTAAATAATGACAGTTTATTGATTTAGCTACAGTAAAAAGGTTTGAAAATGATTGGTGTGATTTAGTTAAATTTGACAAGAATGCTTCCAAAATCTCCCAATCATTATTATAATTTATATGTTCAGTATTACACCACAGATCTAGTCATTGTCCATTTCTCACCTTTGCTTTTATGTTCTACTGGTTAACATTTTCTGGTACCTTGAATTGTAGTTATGACAGCTTTGAGTTTGGAGAGTGTGTTTAATGCAGCAAATCTTTTCCATTTTGAAGCAGTAAATTATCAGCATTCTTCATTGATGTTTGCTATTCTCATTAACACATTTTCTGTGAAATACGTAATCTAATTGTCATTGGTTTATTCGTACCTGTTTGCATTCTGACATACTCACTGAGAATTCATTTGGGGAGCTGTGCATGTGTCCTTCACCTGCAATGCAAGAGAAAGGAGTGTTTCTTCTCATGAATTGTAATTTTAATGTAAAATAAATGAAATGTAGATGCTGACAAAATATTGGAAGAATATCTAAAGAGATGTTGATAAGTTAAATGAAGATTATCGATGTTGGTTATAATTATGATTATAATTCTAAAAGAACTAGTAAGCTGAAAGCAATAATGTGAATAGAAAGATTAACTGTTGGAGGGTAATGTCAAAAGACAGGAAAAATCAATGTGTTTTTGTGTATACATGCTTGCACACTCATATGCATAAGCTGAATTCTATCCATGCATATAGACTTGTGTATGTTTCTATACTAATGTAAACTAAATTTTGGTAGGCCAATCCATTTTACTTATTTGTGTGATGGAAAAATTATTTCTTTCTTAACTACTTCAGAGTATTAATTAATTCAACTGTTGATTTTAAAGTAACTAAGTATGAAATAGTTTCTTCCCCAGTTAGAAGCCAAATAGTTTCTGATTTAGGCACAAGGACAATAGTTTTGAGAAGGGCTTAGTTGATTAGTAATTGACTGTACTTTATTTTATCTACACCAAAAGGATGAAAGGCAAAGTTGACTGACAGAATTTCAATGTATAAATTTTGAACAAATAACAGATTTTTTCTGAATCTTTAATGATTTTGCCAACTCACCAAAATAGATGGGCTAATTAACACAACATATAACCCTTTATTTAGCATTTAAGTCAATTGTATCCAAACCAAATATTCTGCCTGTTTTATGGTCAAATCAACCAGATTTGGCCTTGTACACCTATCCTGCAATATCATTCTAAAAATAAACATTCACATCATAGGAATCTTGAAGCTATGAGATAATGCATAATTAATTGAAAACTATGTCAATGAATAAACATTACATTTGATGGAGTACTCTGACTGCTAAATGATTAAAAGGGAATCTCATCCTATGGTCAACTTGCCTTAACCCTTTCGTTACCGTATTTGTTTTGAGATGTTCTGTATTTTTTTCAGTTGCTTGAAATATAACAAAAGAATTTAGTAAAATAACTTAGTCATCATTCAGCTAGTGTTAGGAACATAAATTGTGACTATGGTTTGGTGGAAGATTTTAATTCAAAACTTATGAAAACAGGATATTTATACTCAGAGCCAGAGCTGGTTTCAGCTGGGTTGGTAACAAAAAGGTTAATAGATATATACACCATTGAATTATGTTTGGAACCATAAATATTTTGAGAGTTTGAGCAATTATATAATATCAGAGCAATGTTTGCTTAGCTATCAGACCATCTAATAAAAGCCATCTGGCCACAAGGGGTAAAAGGAAATTTTCCAATTAGCCACACATGCTGGCCAAGTAGTTGTGTGTCTCATCTTGGAGCTCAACATAATTACTGTATGCCTATGTAGAGTCAGTGGAATAGCACTTCAACCTCATGGCCTGTATTTTAATTATTAGGAAGAATTATTTAGAAAAGACTTGTTTTTAGTTGTCTTAAAAAAGGCTGTCTTGCTTTGGTTTTGGCCTAATCACTTGAGCATCTGGAAAGTTTTGTTTGGCTGTATTTATGACATTTTGTTGCAGTAGCCCTTCCTCCTCCCTTAAATAGTTAATGATAAATGCTTTTTATATGATGTTACATATCTGAAACTTGGAGCAATAAAAAAAAAAAAAAAATTAACTCAGTTTGGACTTAGACTTGTGAAATATTAATTTTAATATTATAATGCATTATAGTTTTCATTCCTAAAGCCTAGAAAAGAACAGATGTTTTTGGATTACCCATGTGTCTGAAAGCTATTTTTAATTTTTAGTATCTTACTTTTAATGTTTGTTTAGTTTTTTCTTGTAACCATTTTATTTTGGTTAGTGTACTAAGTTTGATCAAATGTTATTAATGTTGCTACACCTGTACTTTGGCTGTAGTCAACATGTTCAATTTATTATACAAAGAATGTTAGGAATCATGCTGGCAGGTAACTGAGTTAAAATGCCCTTTAACTGAAATTACTCATGCTTTATAAAGCCACATTGTAAGCATTTTAGTTTACATGTTATGAAGGTTTAGTTCAGTGAATTATTAAACATCTAAACCTTATTGGACATACAGTAGAAATGTTTTCTATCTCGAGTCCTATCAGAAAAAAAAAATTTCTTGTGGTATTTTGAAGAAATTATCTGTTCTCTTTCTCTTTGTCTCCTTTCTCTCTCTTACCCATGCATTAAGATGTAAATTCTATATTATATTTAAAATAACTTACCTTAAAGCATTTCATGAGATAGAAAATATATGAAGTGTTAATGTACACATATTTCTGATCTGTCGGATAAGAAAATTTAGTGTATGAGAGAGAAAATAGGATAAAAGGATTGCTTCTGGGTAAGAGGGAATATAATTTAAACATTTTATGGATAGTTTAGTAATGGAGTTGATTTTTTTTTTTTTTTTTTTTTTTTTTTTCAAATTCTTGTTGGGGGCTGAGAATATTTATAAAATATGTGCGAAATTTCTCAAAATATGTAACTATCTCAGAAGGCTTTTCCCAGATTTCTATCTGTTCTTTTATGCAAAAATTTACTTCCTCTGCACACAAAACAAATTTCAAATTATCTATATCTTTTATAGAAATCTGACAATTACAGTAACTTGCTCTTTCCTGAAAGAGTTACATTGTTGTAATTATAAACTGTGATGCTATTGATAAAATTGCAACTTCTGTCTGCCAGTTTTTTCCCCCTACATAAACCACTCAGTTGGTTAGGATACTGTTCACTGTTAGTTGTAGGAACTTTGTAGAACTGATGAGTGTTATTTGTTTAACCCAAGGTCATGTATGGCCAAAGTATGATCATTTAATATAGACCTAAATACACTTATTTTACATCCAGTTTCAATGTTTGCATGAATCAAATATATTATTGTGACATGGTTTTACTACCAGATGCCCTTGTTGCTAACCCCTAGTTGGTTTTCATGTCAGTGATCTCTTATTTCACATTTCTCCAAAGGTGCCAGATAAGTTTTATGATTTGTTCACAGGAATTACAGCTATACTGCTTTGAAGCTCAGGAGTTTTGTCGGGTTTGAATGTACATACACAATGGGCTTTCATATTTCATCTTTCAAATTCACTCACAAAGCTTTGGTCAGTCTGAAGCTGTAAGTGACACCCAAGGTTTCATGCTGTGAGACAACCCGATACCACTGGAGAGTGAACTTCTTAACTATACTGCCGTGCTTGCTTCTGAAAAATGGAATGATTATATCTGATTAACTTCATCTTTCTGCAGACATACTGTATTCAGAACTACTTTATCTAATGTGTCAGTTCCTTTTTAAGACTAGTGAAGAAATTAGGCTACTTGTAGACTGTCAGCATAGAAGCTCATCATTGACTCATTGATGGATGTTAGTTTGGCAGGTTTAGCTCAAATACTCTGTGCTTAGGGATTACTCAAAACTACTCAATTATGTTTTTGACATTAGAGGAATTGCGTTTTGGAGGTACCTAAATGGGGCTTAACTGCTGTTAATCATTTTCACTTCTTTCATATACAGATTTTGTTGATTCTTTTCTTTATTCTTTTTAACATTGTCCTCTATTCTTCATAATGTTGAGAATTAAAATACATTCAGAAATTCTACGGCATGAAGTATTTTCAATGAGCATTGTGTACTTATTTTTTTATTATTTAATAATTTGCAATGTTTTTAGTTTCTATAAGTTTCTGCCAACTTTGCAAATAACCAATCTCATCTCAAATTTTGATAGTTTTATTAACAATAATTAAATTAAATTGTCTCTTTGTAGTCCTTTTTATATTTTGATTTGGCCATAAATGTCTACATAGCTAGTTTGTTTGCTGTTGACATCTGTGTGTAGATGGAAGTTTAATTGTGATTATTTGTGAAAAGGCTGCACCTTTTCTTTTCTCTTTTTTTTATCCAATAATTTGTCCTTCAAGAATTGTTTTACTTGGACACAGTACAATTTAGCTATTTGAAATATTATTAGTGAGCAGTTTGCTCATGTATTACTTCTAATTTTTATCCTTTTTCAATTTTCTATTGGACTGCTGTTATGCTGGGTCACTGTCAAAAAGGGTTCAGTCACATAAATTGACCTTATTTTTTAAATCTGACATTCTATTGGCCCCTTTTGCTGAACTGGTTGTTGAGTGGTGCATGGGGTACGAAGACCCTCTATACATAGACATAAAAACATATGATAGGCTTCCACCAAATTCACTCAAGGCATTGGTTGGCCTGAGTAGAAGACACTTGCTCAAGGTGCTGCACTGTGGGACTTAACCTGTGCAAAAACTGCTTGGTTGCAAAGTGAGCTTAACTACACAACTATTCCTGTCTCAACTAAGAGTGTTTTTTTCAAATGAGAAAATGTGTCTGTTTTCTAGTAGAATTGAGCTTTCCGAACAAGTCAACAAGGCTTTAGTGAGTATGGAGGAGACACTGCATATGATTTTGTATCAGTACTTATTAGCTTCACAGGTGTGATGTCAACTTGGAATAGAAAGCGACTGAATGATCACAATTTATTTTGCCCTGCACTCTCTTTGTCGCTCCGATACCTTTGCTGGTCTAGTGATTTTAGCTTAGATATATGATAGCTATAAATTAAAGTATTTAATAACACAATTTAAAAATCTCTTTCTGTTAACTTCTTTTATGAATACATAGTTATGTCATAAATTGATATGCTTTTGAAGTTATTTGGACTAAATTTAGAAGTAATCGTTTATAGAATATCTCATGTGAATTGATGTAAATGGATGACTCAAGTTTATTTTGTATGAATTGCAACTGCTTAACTTGTAAAAGAAAAATCTCAGATCAAAATATAAGGGTAAAAATTTTTTCTTTCTGTCTGATGTGAAACATAGTGCAGTCTAGATATTCAATACAAAACACTTAAAATAATCAGATAAATACAAACTTTAAACTTAGACATGTGTATGTAAATTTCATAAATTGATAGTGTATAAGATTTCTGAAAGCAACTGAAAAAAATATTGCTTAGTGAGCACAAAAACATTTAGTATGTACTTGGAAAATCATTTGTAAAAGTATGGCAACTGGAAAAAGATGTCAGCAATCAAGAGGAAAATTCAAACATTTGGGCAGCCTCATCAAGAGAAAAAGACTGATATTGAAAGTAATGATGGAAATTATGATGATTAACCTAAATAATGAAATTAAGGATTAATCATAAACCAATTTAATTTTGTTTTTTCTGTCTAAAAATGTCATAGGTTCTATTGTTATTGAAATGCTGAATGTTAATGTTAAACTATGAAGCTTGTTTCTAGTCTGTGTCTAATATGATACTCTGTTGAGTCATAGTGACTGTCTGGAACTTTGTTCATTAAAAAGTTACTGCTAGCAGTTTTATAGACAATGTTAAATTTGAGATGTATAAGTTGCATCTTGTTTTAGTTTTCTTACATATCTGATTTTATAGTGAGTGTAACCAGTATTTATCCTATGGGCAGCATTTGTAGATGAAAAGTTTACTTCAATGATGCTTTGTGTCATTGATTCTGTCAATTGGGTGTGGTATATTTAATCCCTCTCTTTTGCCTAACATTTAATTCTACACCACCTGCCCTATCTGTCTCTTTCTCTTGAGTGTGGGTATGTAACACACACATACACATCACCATTATCATCAGTTAATGTCCCTGTTCATACTGGTGTGGGTTGACAGGTCTGATGGATCCAAAAACTTCATTGTGCTCTATCTGCGTAGGCATGCTTTCTGCAGCTGGATGTTCTTCCTAACACCAACCATTTTACAGTGTGTTATTGAGTGCTTTTTTTTCATGCCACAGTTGTTTTTGTTAACGGTTAGATTCAGAATTGCATTAACCAGTTTCACAGAAATGAGAAAAACATTCTCCAGTCTTTGGATGTTTGCTTTTGAGTAAAAAGGCTTTCACAGCTTCTAGGTAAGGCAGGTTATTTGATGATGAGTAAGGCTTAGTCTCATTAGCTGGTTTACGTCGTGTAGTGGAGTTGATAACTGTCAACTGGTGTTGGTTGCTAGCAGATAGGGGATAATACAGACTGTTGAATGCTACTGGGTAAGGCAGCCACTTGCTCGTGATTGATGCTATGCGAGATGCAACATCAGTACAGTGTACAGATGTAGTCCTCTTTGTTGTTAGAGATTCCAGTGAATGTATAAAGTTGGATATTTAAATAAGTATCAGTAAAGATTTATAGAATTTATTAATTTATCACCCAGTTCCATTGTTTGCTCAGCTCTTGTATAAAGAAAATAATGAGCTGTTGGTGTATATAGATAAAAAATGGTGGGATAGTATTAACAGCTTATGGTTTAACTTGTTAGCATTCCGATTACTCTGACGTGTATAATACTTATTTATTCACATTTTGAATTAATCATGCATTATCTCATAGCTTTGAGATTTCAATATTGTTTGTTTATTTCTTTTAAGTTGGGTTTGAGAGCCCAGATCTGGTTGGTTGAACATAAAACAGGTAGAATATTTGGACTGGATATCCAACCTTTCACACCTGCCCTACAGTCGTCATCATCAACCGTTGCTTTCCATGCTGGCATGGGTTGGACAGTTTGACTGAGGCCTAGCACGCCAAAAGGCTGCACCAGTCTCCAATCTGATCTGGCAATCTGATCTGCCTAACGCCAACCACTCAGAGAGTGTAGTGGGTGCTTTTTATGTACCACTGGCACGCAGGCCAGTCAGGCAGTACTGGCATCGACCACACATGAATGGTGCTTTTTATGTGGCACTGGCAATGACCACACTCAAATGGTGCTTTTTACGTGATACCGGCATGGGACCAGTCAGTTGGCACTGGCATCAACCATGCTTGAATGGTGCTTTTTAAGTGCCACCAGCACAGGTGCCAATCAGGTGGTACTGTCATCAGCTATGACAATGACTTCACTTGACTCAACAGGTCTTTGCAAGTGAAGTTTATTACCCAGTGATTCAAGGGTACTCTTAAATGGGCCGGTTATACTGCACTGACATAGGCCACAGTTATGGTCTCAAGCACAGCATCTTTCCAAATGTCTTGGTCACTTGTCATTGCCTCTGTGAGGCCCAACATTTGAAAGTTGTACTTCACCACCTCATCCCAGGTCTTTGTGGATCTACCTCTTCCACAGGTTCCCTCTACTGCTAGTGTGTGATACTTTTTCACACAGCTGTCTTCATCCATGACCATACCAGTGCAATTGTCTCTCTTGCACACCACATCTGATGTTTCTTATGTCCAGCTTTTCTCTCAGGGTGTTTATATTGTTGTGTATGCACATAGACATTACACATCCAGCGGGGCATGCTCGCTTCATTCCTCAGCAGTCATGGCCTATGTTTCACTGCCATATAGCATGGCTGTTCGCACACATATGTCATACAGTCTACCTTTTATTCTGGGTGAGAGGCCCTTTGTCACCAGCAGAGGTAAGAGCTCTCTGAACTTTGCCCGGGCTATTCTTCTAGCAACTACACTCTCAGAGCATCCACTCCTGTTACTGACTTGGTCACTTAGGTATCGAATGCTATCAACTGCTTCTAGTTTTTCTCACTGGCATGTGATAGAAGCTGTTTTCTGCACATTTTCAGTGCTTATTGACCCTGAGCATTTGCCACACACAAAAACTATCTTCTCAGTTAGCCTTCTTTTGATATTGCTGCACTTCTTATGTGTCCATAGCTTACACCAGGTACATCTTATGGAGTTTCTACCTATGTCTTTTCTACAAATCAAGCAGGGCCATCTACCTGAAGAGATTTGTAGTTTGCCTGCCTTCCTACTTATTAGGACTTTGGTTTTAGCTAGGTTGACTCTAAGGCCCATCGATTCTAGATCTTGCTTCCACACCTGAAACTTCTCCTCTGGTTTTGATAGTTACTCAGCTATTAGAGCAAGGTTGTCAGCATAGAGAAGCTCCCAGGGGCATTCTGTCTTGAATTCCTCTGTTATTGCCTGGAGGTCTATGATGAATAAGAGGGGGCTGAGAACTGATCTTTGGTGGACTCCTACCCAGAATTCTTCACATTGTAAAAATGTATGATCATTTCATCAAGATCTTGAAGCTTTTGAGTTAATGCATGAAATATAGAAAGACACATGTGCTCATACATGGAGAATAGATGGTAAATGATGGTATACATATATGTATGTATATACACATGTGAGTATATGATACTTGTGTGTGTGTGTGTGTGAAAGAGAGAGATCCTTAAAAAAATATCGACCATAACATTTTAGTATATTTTTAATTTCTTATCTTTTATTTTAGTTCTTACTGACTAGATGAGTCAAGAACTCTTTGTGATATTTGAAAATTGTTGTGGCATCAATTTAAACATAGTAAGGAGATACATTAGTTGCCCCACCTTCTAGAACTGAAATAGAAAACACCTCATTCTGTAAATAGCTATAATCCTTTTAAAATAACACTGACAGATTATTCAATATTCCACATTAAATATGAGCCGAGATATTAGCTAAATATGAAATAATTTGTATAGAGTATATAATTTGACTAGCTGAATTTTTTCTAAAGCTACCTAGTTGATTTAGAGGAGATGACCTATATGAAAGAGAATTCAAAGCTGTAGCTCTTATAACATTTATATTTCTGTGTGTGTTTTATTGTCATTGGTTTCAGTTGTTATGCTGTAGTCATGCTAGCGTGCAATCTTTGAGTTTTTTTCATTTGATCATATTAATTCTACTTATTTCAGCTTGATGCTTAGTTTAATGAACTGTATTTAATGACTGGCTGTTACCTAACTGGCATAAAGGGACACATTGACACACTTGTTTACACCAGCATACAATCATTCATATATATATATATATGTGTGTTTGTATGAATATTCATCATCATCATTTATTTCTTTACTACCCACAAGGGGCTAAACACAGAGGGGACAAACGAGGACAGACAAACAGATTAAGCCGATTACATCGACCCCAGTGCGTAACTGGTACTTAATTTATCAACCCCGAAAGGATGAAAGGCAAAGTCGACCTCGGCGGAATTTGAACTCAGAACGTAGTGACAGATGAAATATGGCTACACATTTCGCCCGGCGTGCTAATGTTTCTGCCAGCTCGCCACCTTACACAATATGATGCTTAGTTTAATGAACTGTATTTAATGACTGGCTGTTACCTAACTGGCATAAAGGGACACATTGACACACTTGTTTACACCAGCATACAATCATTCACATATATATATATGTGTGTTGGTATGAATATTCATCATCATCATTGTTTAACGTCCGCTTTCAATGCTAGCATGGGTTGGATGATTTGACTGAGGACTGGCGAACCAGATGGTTGCACCAGGCTCCAGTCTGATCTGGCAGAATTTCTTCAGCTGGATGCCCTTCCTAATGCCAATCACTCCGAGAGTGTAGTGGGTGCTTTTACGTGCCACAGGCACGAGGGCCAGTTAGGTGGTACTGGCAACATCCATGCTCAAATAGTGTTTTTTACATGCCACCTGTACAGGTGCCAGTCCAGTGGCACTGGTAACGACCTCACTCGAATGTCTTTTGTACATGCCACTGGCACGGAAGCCATTCAGCTGCTTTGGCAATGATCACACTCAGATGGTGCTCTTAGTGCTCCCCTGACACGAGTGCCAGTCATTGAATTTGATTCAGTTTTGAATTCATTTGCCTCAACAGATCTTCGCAAGCAGAGTTTAGTGTCCAATGAAGGAAAGGTACGCATAAGTGGGCTGGTTACACTCCTGGCATAGGCCATGGGTTATGGTCTCACTTGGCTTGCTGGGTCTTCTCATGCACTGCATATTTCCAAAGGTCTTGGTCACTAGTCATTTCCTCGGTGAGGCCTTTTGTTCAAAGGTCGTGCTTCACTACCTCATCCCAGGTCTTCTTGGGTCTACCTCTTCCGCAGGTTCCCTCAGTCAATAGGGTGTGGCACTTTTCCACACAGCTATCCTTGTGCTTTTGCACAGTTTGTCATCTAACCAAATTTTGCTCAAAATGCTCTCCTATAGGATTGATATGCATAGTTGTGAAGCCAATTTTATCTTAAGACACATGCACTTCCTTTTGATTTGAATTTAACTCTTGCTCAGATCAACCTTGCCCTTCCATGCTTGATCAATAAAATATTGAAGTACTGGAGTTGACAGAATTTGCTGACACTTTTTGTGGCCATCTCAGCAAGCCAGCAGTCCATAGACTGAAACCAATAAACCAGTACAATAATATGTATTACAAATGTTAATACCTAATTAGCTTATATTTGATATGAGGAATATGTATTGCTGCCAAATATGAATTGAAACTATATTATGAAAAACACAAGTTTATTTGAGGCTCTAATTTTTATGTATAGCTTAAAACAAGTAGATCATATTCAACAGGTCACTTGTAGAATTTAGTAACTTAGCCTCTGGAAATGTGCTCTTTGTGTATACTAGTTCTTAGAGTGCTTCCATATCCAGAAATGTAGAGGCTACTTATAGGAGCATTATAAAAATTCCTTTGAAATTTCTTGTAGTTTTATTCTGTTATGGAATGCAGCTTTTTGATTTCTGTGATAAATTGGATAAAGGGGGCTGAAGGTGGAGAATTTAGTGAATTTACTGATCTGTACAAAACAGAATTATTTCATTTAGCTGTAAAATAGATAACATCAAGAAGAATGGAAGAACAGTTGTTTAATATAATTTACCCTCATGATGGGTACTTAGTCATATTAGCAGGATATATTAAATAAAGGTGAGGATGAACAGATTGCTATTGACATTATTTTTTTTTTCTATGTCCCAAAGAATGTTATATTTATGCTGTTGGATATGTATAGCAAAGAAGAAATTATTGTGGGAAGAAATGTTAAATTTTTTTTTTCTAGTAGCTGTGGGCATATCTGCTTTGGGCAGATATGCAGCTTTGAGAAAACAATGAAGCACTTTCTACTTAAGTAACTTGTAGGTCTTGCACTTATGCCAAACATCATTGTAGGCTGATACATTGCTACATATTCTACATACAATGATAGGTTGTATGGGTTGTTGTGTGGCAGTCAGCAAATTACAACTAGTCTGGCTATATATATGTTCAAAATATTCTGGATGGATAAAGTGAATTTTGTCAGTGCATGGTGAATATGACATAATTTAAGAGAAATGCTTGGAACTTCAGTTATAACAGGTTAGCAAGGAATATTTGTAGTCACTTGGCTTTTTGTGTGTAGTTACTTTTTAAACAAAACAGTGCTTTCTATATTAAAAATGGAAACCAAATATAATAGAGTCAACGAAAAAAAACCCAATCTCTACTCTCTAGCACTGCCGTGAGTGCTGCATTTGTGTGATGATGGAAAATATTCCATCAATATTGCACAAGTGATGTTGGCATCAGTTTTAAAATCCACCCAAGACTTGGCTCCTGTGCTATCTGCCCATAACAAAAATTGAACTGAAGACACATAGCTACTTTACCTCAACCGGTCCAGCTTTCTTCAATATGCATCAAAATAGAAACGGATCCCATAAAATTCAAAAGTACTCTGGTCAAATTTTGCCAAAAAATCCTGGACCAACCTCCTACACCCAGATATGTCGCCAACAATAATAACACTTTTTTGCTAGAGTGGACCAGACATGAGACCTCTACTGGCTGAAACCTATTTAAGGTAATGTAAAACTTTGCTCACAGCAAAATTGGTTAAAACACCAAATAACTGCACTGTCAAGCACTCTAAATGAAGTACTACATATAATGTTTGGTGTGAGGAATGGGAGAGAGAAAGAGACTGATATGGTGAGGTAACTGGTTTGTTTTTATTTAGCCCCAGATTGTCCCTCCTTAAGCTGGCCTATGATCAAAGGTATTAAAAAAATGTTCTTTTTTCTATTTAAGATGATACATTGGAATTGAAAGATATAACTTGCTTTTCCTAGCAAGTCAAAGAACCACTTTGAGGTCTCTTTCTAAGCTGGTTAGTTTCAAGTGAGAGCGAGCTGTAACCAATAATTCCAGAATAGCATAAAAATTGCCAAGAGAGAATAATCCTAGGTGAATTGATAACAATTCTTAGCAATTGAAACATTAAATCATGAATTTCTTTTCTATATTTGTTTGAACAGCTTCAAAAAACCTGATCATTAAATTTTTGTTTTGATCCCCTTTGCCAAATAGCCTTTTACTTCATATCTAGAATGATGTTTCTACAATCTTTTATAAAATCTCAGTTTATATATCTTATTTTTGATTATACTGTAGTGGGTGACTGAAAATAAATTAGTACTATTAGACAAGAAATAAAATATTTTGAGATAACAGTTGGTTTAACATTTCTATTACTAACAGCTTTTTCATACCATTTTCTTACGAATTTGTTTCCTTCATCATCATCATCATCATCATCGTTTAACATCCGAACTTCAATATTTTAGTTACTTCTATGAAATATACTTTTGCTTCATTAAGATTACTGGTTATAATAGAAACAATCACTTCAAATATTAGCATGCCACTATAAGCCTGCATTAATTCTGAAAAATAGATGCTTGGATCATGACGTAGTCACAGTTGTTTCCTCATGTTATGGCTGTTTACTGTGTTTGATCAAAATATTTCCAGTGAATGAGGCCACTCAGGACTATAGTAAAACCTATCTTGTCAATTGTTGAAATAGGCTTTCATGATGAAAGAAATAAAATAAATACAAATGTTTAATGTAATGTTTATCTTATCTCATAAATCATCTTTAATTTATTAATAGCACTCTGTAGAGATATTGTATAATTTCTTTTCTTGTGTTATCAAGCCTCTAATTTATTTTAACTTTTTATCTTAACCTAGTCCAGGTGTTTGTTTTGCCTGTTTGAAAGCCATTCTAGCTGTCTTTCTCTCTTCTAAACTCTACTTAATGTCAGAAGCTGTGGCTTCTAATTCTTTGCCTTATCTAGTTTTATTTGAATCAATTAATATTTATTTAAGCAGAGATAGCTGTATAAAAGTGAGTTCAGTGCAATTTGCCTTCATAACATTCAGTTTTCAATGAGAATTTTGCAGATTAGCATTTTGGTCTCTACCATTTATTGTTTTTTGTTTTCTGAAAAATGGTATGCAGAACAACAATACATTCATAACTCTTTTTTGTTTTCTGTAAGAGTACTTGGGTTGAGAAAGACAAAGCTATAAAATGCTTAGTTATAATAGCATAATTAAATTAATCTAATCACAGAGTATACTATGGTAATCATATGTGGGTTTTCATTGTTAATGCTGTGTGATATTAAATTTACAAAAATATTTTCCATATTAATAGAAATGTTTAAATTAATTTCCAGTTTGTTTTCAATATTTACATTATTTAATATTGTAGACTCTGCAGAGTTATTGTGCAGGTGAAAAGCCTTTTGTTGTTTAATATATAATCTAGAGAAATGTTTTATTTTGTTATAGTGTAGGCAAATAACTTGTGAGGGCTTACATCCCATGCTAGCTTGGAAGCCAAATATTAAATGATTTTAGTTTTGTTTATATTTTGTATACTTTTTTCAACTTGTATTTTTGGACATTAGTTATTTAGATGATGGTTTTTAGATCAAATCATATTTATATTTTCTTTAATAAAAGAGAGATTAAGTATCTGTTTACTATTAGAGTGAATGAAAGCTAATGATGGATAGTGAAAATGGGATTAAGCTCATAATGGGGTAAATAAATTGTCAAAATTCCATTGGTGAGGGTAAATGTCATAAAGCTTCATTCTCATTTCTCTAGCACATAGCAAATATTAGAAATTTCTCTCTCTCCTTCAATTGAATATTAATCTATTTTAAGTAACATTGTAGACGAACTGTTATATAATCTACAACTTATGCATGTAGGATTGTATATTTCTAGATCACTTTGAAAAACACCTTATAAACCCATGCACCAAAAATGTTATTTCTTAGACATTTCACATCTATATAAAGAGACGGTAGTGTGGTTAACAGGCAAAATGCTGATAGTGTTCAATTTGAAGAACTCGTTTTATCTACCAAAGGCCATTTACATAATAAAAACCCACTTTCATGAAATGGTACAGAACTTTAGCTCCAAGAATAGGGATATATCTCCCCACTGAGACAGTTGTCAAGGTTGCTGGTACTTCGGCATGACAATTTTTCTCATCTGGAGTGAAAACAAAATCATTGACTGTTAAAAAAATATGCAGTGTCCAACTGACATGTTCTGACTCCGATGTTTCAAATAAACTGAAGCACCATTAATGCTCAATTGCAGATACTCTTCATGATAATAGAAAGTTTTGAAACCAATGATTCTGCCATTCTGGACCATCACTGCTTGTATGATCTTTAAACTTTGATAGCAAACCGACTTGAACAGTAGAACACTAGATAATTTCAGCAATGTGTACCTGTGGACGAGTGCTGTCAAGAATGATGACATGGTATATGGAAACAAACTGCTAATAAACATTAAGTAGAATAAGTTACAATCTGCTAATAAACACTAAATAGAATAAGTTACTTGTTTGGAATTTCTGGTAATAGTCCTTTTCAAAGGAAAACTTGTATTGAAAGAATCCCATTTTAGTTGCTTTGAAGTGCACTGAAGAACATACATGATGCACCACTACTAATTCCTTTGTAAAGGTGAACTAGTAATCTAATTCTTCAAAGTTCTTGGATTTTAATTACTTCTGCCAGTTCACTCACACACGCACACACACATTTTAGAAAAACAAGTAAGGAGTTGATATCCTCCATCATCACTACAAGAATTGGAGACTGTTTTAGCTGAAGAATAGACAAAAATTCCTTTGGAAACACTTCAAAACTTTGTATGAGTCCATACCTCATAGAATTCAAGCTGTAATTACTGCCAAATGCAGTCCTACTCCATGTTAAATTAAATTTGTTTGAAATTTTAAGGGGTTTTCATTATTTTGTTCAATCCCTGTACTTAACATGAGAAATGTGAAATAGTACCATATAAAGTACTGGAGTAGATATGTTTAACTGAAATTCTTTAAGGCTACAATCCAATGATTGAGACCAGTAAAAGACAAAACTACTGTATTTATTTATATATTTTGTTTTTGCTGGGTTTAAAATATATTGAATGATAATTAGATTTCAAAGTTGAATGGCAATTTATTGTTCAAGAGATTTTGCTTGGAGGATTTAAAGTGAACTAATTTGCACCGGAGGAATTGATATGGTTTATTTTCATTGTTGAATTTGTTGAAGAGAAACTTTATGGAGGTTCTAAATTTTTGTCCCCAAATTTCTGCATAATTTTGGAATTTGTTTTGTTTTTTCAACTAATTTTTTATTTTTAAAATTCTCTTTGAAAACAGTCAAGATGTTTTTTAATAATTTTTGATTAGGAAACAAGTTACATGTTTGTAAGTCTTCATATAATTTATTTTTAAATATTAAATCACACTACTGCTGTATAGAATTTTTTTATAGGTTAATATTTTGCATTGTAGGTCATACAAATGTTGTTTTTGGAACTTATTTAAACCACGAGACTCATTATTTCTTAATTTACTGTTATTAAAATGTTAAAGCAACTATGTTTTTTAAAATAGTCTTAATTATCAAAAGCCAAGAGAAATAAACTAAAAGCCTGGAAATAAGTGTACTTAACTGAATTTTTAAGGAGCAAAGAAAGAAGGCTGATTATCAGGATTTGAACTTGATAATATATGGATCATTATTTATTGTGCCATTTTCACTTCCATAAATGGTTTAATTATTGTGAAAATTTATCTCAGACTAAGTCCATACTTTATTACCACTGGCAATTCTTCTAGCAGTCACAAAGAAATGTTAATTCTGGTGTACTGTTCACTTCTGTAAAATGAAAATAATTATAGAAATATTCAACTTGTTTTCTTTTTTCAGTAGGAAGCTTAAACTTTCTCCCTCTAGCACACACCCTTACTTATTGCATTTATTTTATTAGTTTTTCTAATTTATGAAATATAATTCTTTCCCAGTGTAGTAATTTTTTTCTCTCTAACATTTTTAATCTATTAGTATGATTTTCAATTTCCAACTTACATTGTAGTTCATCTGTTTGGTAATATAGCAACATATCAGCAGTTGTATGTTTATAATCTTAGCTACTGTAGACTTTTAGTGATCAGATCATAGGTGAATACAAGACATTTCAAATTCTGTTTAACACAAGATAGTAATAAAATACAAACCACTATGTATATGTTGTGTTTTAAATGACTATTTTATGACACTACCATGATGCAATCTCTTGATGAAATCAATTGCTAGACAAGTGTAACTCAGGAATGTGTGTGTATGTGTGAGTTACAAGTTAACAGCTACAGTTTTTTTTTTTTTATAATTATAAATGAAATTAAATATTATACCTTCATAAACTTTCAAATAATATAAAAAAAAACCCCACCTACTCATAGGGCTTGCAATCTGTTATTTTGAGGTGAGGCCATGGTGCCCCATATATGACTAAAAGACTATCAGGTGGTGCTATTAAGTTATACATGGCCTGTGCCTATACTGGCCAAAACCTATCCAAGTTATTCCCTTTCTCACATCATATAGATACTATATCATTTTAAAGTATACTTTTCCACACATGCATGGGTCAGATGAGATTCTTTGAGGAAGATTTTCTATGGCAGGATACTCTACCTGACACTGATCCTCACTTATTTCCACATACACACTGCTTCAAATCACTTTTATTTTGTTCTCCAGTTCCTTTATAAAGATTTTCAATTGAGAAATGTTGACCTATTTCATGATTAACAGATTTGTTTGGCTTTTGTTGTGCTCATGGAGCTTTTCCATCTCTTTGTAAAATGGTAGGTAGGGAGGTGAAGGAATTTGACTGTTCATTTATTAGGATTTCTAGTGGTTTCTCATTTAATCATCTTGCCGAAGTTATTTAGTTCTCTGTTGTAGGACTTAGCATGTTTTATAGCATCTCAAAAACATTCAGTGAAAATAGCCAATGTTGAATGCTATCACAAAATCCACCTTCACATGCAATTTCTGTTTACTCAAAATATAAAATGGTAGCTAATATATAACAGTAATTTAAACATGCTGCAGACTACTATATTTTCAATGAGAAAGCTACACGAGAAATGTCTTTGTAAAGAATAAATTCTTCATGCCCCCTTTCAAATTTCAAATTGTCTTAACTATATATAATCTGTTATATGACTCGAGGTTCAGTGCTATGCTTTAGCTGTTAGTAGTTTCAGCTTTGGACTAGTGGCATTTAATGTTTTAATGTAGAATTCAATTGAGAGAATTGACATATATCTTGTAGGAAATACGCAATGTCTGATTTCATATTTCAGTGGTTAGATGTTCTAAGGATAAAAGTGCTTTCAAACTGCTTCTTGAATCTTATTTTTGTTTATGACTGTTGAATTTAAGTTTAGGCCCACACAAATCCTCTTGTTCAGTGCTATGATGAGATAATTGCTATGAGGTTCAAAATAGAAACCATGCTTTGCTTTGAAGACAGTTTTTCTTTTGATTCCTAATGATTTGGCCATTGGTAGAAGGAAGAGCGAGAAAGAAAATAGTGCAGTGTTTCTGACACTATATAAATAGGTTATTGGAGCTTACTCTCACCTAGAAGTCAGTCCAGCTTGAATGTTTCTTGATGATAGATATGTATACAATAATTACTCAAAATTTCTGTTCTTTACAAAATTTTTCTTTTTAATCAACCGGAGTGATACAAAATTTATAGTTTCGTCTTTGTTTTTTTGCGATAAGCATTGGTTTACTTGAATACAGTTTGACACTTGGCCGTTCATCAACCAATATACATAAAGTTTTGTGCTGACCTCACACACACACATTCTGAGTCATTTTAATAAAGAGCTTCTTTCTTCGTCACCATTTGCTTCTTCTAGGAAGATAGAAGTACCATTGTTTGGGTTATTATTTATTTTTTCTATATTTCCTTTTTAGAGTTGTGCCTTAATGGGCTGGCATCCAAACTTGTACGCACGCACACACGCATACACACACTACACTAAGCATGATTTCTCTTCATGTTAGAAAGTTTGCCAGACAATTTGGTACGCAATTTGATCCAAGTAAAATTTTTTGGAAATTTTAAAATGTTCTGCAGAATCTCATTTATGTAGGAGTAATTCTGTCTTGCTGAGTAAAGAATTGTATGGGCACTTGTAATCTTTTCATTTATGTCTATCTAAATAAAATTCAGTTGACTTAGAAAAACAAATTGCCACTTTTGGTAGTCTAGTAGATTTTAATTGCTTTTGACTACATTTGTGCTTACCACCAAAGACTTCTATCTTCTGATTCCCAGGTAAATAACATTGGTAGCTTAAATAATTTCCAAAATACATAAAAAAAAATGTGAGGAAAAGGTTTTCAAAATAAAGAGTTTCCATTTCAGTTAAGAGTTTTGTATACCAATGTAGCAAAATTATTATTTGTAACTGAATTTAGATGAAGTGTGGAATAACAATGTCAGTTACAAATATCTGCATCATTGATCTGTGCATAAATTTCCTGCCTATATAGAATTCGTTGGTGATCTGGGATATTCATGTCAATGAAAAATAATTTGCTTGGTCATTGTTTCAGTTTTGAGCTGTTTATTTGGTAAAAAAAATTTTTCCAGAAGTTTGGCTAAAAAGCAATTTTAGCTTAGAAAGCAATAAAGGCAGTTTTTCCGTTTGTACGCTGTCAGTTTACACAATCTGTTTTATCATTTGTAGTCTTATTCACCTTGAGCTGGATATTGTCTGTATGGCTTAGAATGTATATCTATCGTTAAAATTTGCCATAATTTCTATGCATGAAAAGTGAGTGCAACCACTTTCCTGCTTGGGTGTTTAATTATATAGAAATTTGCAAAGACCATCCCATAATGCCATTAAAAAAATAAAGGAAGAAACTTTTTTTCTTTTTTGCTACCTAGATTAACTGTATTTATTCATTCAGGAATAATAATAAAAATGATGATGATAATAATTATAGTAATAATAATAATAATAATAATCCTTTCTGCTATTGGCACAAGGCCTGAAATTTTTATAGGGAGAGTGTTAGTAAATTACATTGATCCCAGTACTCAGCTGGTACTTTATTTATTGTCCCTGAAAGGATGAAGGACAAAATCGACCCCGGTGGTATTTGAACTTAGAACACAATGTTGGGAGAAATGCAGCTAGGCATTCTGTCAATGATTCTGCCCACTTGTTACTCATCATTTTAATGTCCACTGCCTCATGCTTGCATTGGTTAGACAGTTTGAGATAAATATTCAACAACCGGATGTCCTTCCTGTCACCAACCCTCAGCTGTTTCTAAACATGCTAATATTCCCCCATGGCCAGACTGTGTCACTCATTTACAACTATCACAGTGTCAAGGCAAGGATACCCAAATGTACTCACACTCACACATATTGGTAAGCCCAGCCCTGGGCTATAGTAGAAGACACTATTTTATATATCTCAAATAATAAAAGAAAATGTGCTTTTCCTTTACATTGCAGTTATGTTCTGTAAAAGGAATAACACATTTTCTTTTCCTATTTTTCTTAAACACACACACACACACACACATATATATATATAATGTATATATATATTTGTAAAGTGTATAATAATGGTACTTGTATTATTTAAATATCTGAATAATGGAATATTATCTGAAAGATTTTGAACTTTAGAACTGTAAAATATTTGTTTACTGATTGGCCTATATAAGTACAAACTGTCTTAATACTTTAAAGTCTGTTGTCTTCAAATCTAATTTTTGGCATAAACTAATCAGTTATGATTATGACTGATATATATGCCCATTACCTTTTTTCCATTTGCTGGAATTGCTTTTTTGTCTAAAAGGTAACTTGATATTCAAATTTTACCTTTTTTTATTGACCTTATTGGTGTGTTTTTAATGGTTTTTAATTTACTTTGCTACAGTTTTCCTTTTAGGCAATCAATTTTAAAACTCCATTTGATTTTGATTATAAAATTACTATCATGTTTAAAATGCACTGTAGATGGCTTACATGACTCTTGCACGCCAGTCATCTATCTCTAGTTTCCTTAGCAACCACTATGAAGTGTCAGATTCTTTGAAAGACTTTCTGCAGGTTAACTAGTATTTAAGTAGTAGCATCTTCTTAGCTAAGTACTTATCTTGCAGTTTATTTCACTGGGAAGAGAGCATCATTTCCTCTTGGCACTATCAACCAGTAAACCATCTAGGCTAATTCTGTTCATGATCAGTTGTAGTTTAACTATTTTAGTAACTTTCGTCTTTTGTAGTAGCATTTCCATGCCTTTCTCCTCATGTTGGTGATGGCAAGTTCACTGATGTTGTTCTGTACACACTTCTCCCTAATGCTGTCTTGATTCTTCTTTAAACACTTGATCTTCAATGCAGAACATGTGCAAACTTTTTTACTTTAACCTAGTACTGGTCTTTTCTTCTAGGTAAGCAATGCTCCTGAAACCTTGTATGAGTGACAGATCAGGTTTGTTACTTGTAGCATTTTGTCTTGAAGATAAGCAAAAGAGTTGATTACTGATTAACTGGCCTCACCTTATCAGCTGCTATCGATTAGTGGGCCACTGATTATTTATGATGTAATTATGTATAATGATATGAAAATATGAGTTGTAATTAATTGTTGGTAATATTTCATTCATTACAGTTATGGTACTGTTTTTGAGAATATTTGATGACAGAATTAGGCTAATTTTTTTTTTACCCTAGTTTGTACTTTTTATTGCTTTGGAATTTTGTCATTCAACAGTACACCTCTGTATGCAACATGTCCCATGGTTTCTGTCTTGTTCAGTTGTGTGATTGTAAAACCAACATGCAGAGTTTGTGTAGTCATATTGGCATAAAGCCAAAACTGAAAAGTATTTTTAATTAACTGAATGTGCATAGAAGGCAACACTTAGCATGTCTATAAACATATTAGTTATTAGCTATCTAAATATAACCTGCTCATTCTTTTGTACTCATGAGTTTGTTAAAGCTAGATCCCCAAGAGTAGTGCATTTCCTAGACTGGTTAGTAAGGATACTGTTGATTTAAGAGTTTAAATAATAGGAACCATTTATTAATGGGAAGTTTTTTAATACCTTTTAAATAAGCATGTAATCACAATCCTTGATTTTTCTAAATGAATTCCATTTGAAAAAGTTAGTTGTAGGATAGTAGGATGGCGTTCTACTTTGATACCCTTTTACAAATTGGGAGATATACTTCCAGAGAAGTCCAGTTGCGTAGATCATGTTCAGACACTGGGATTACACTGATAGGCTTAGGAAATAATATTTTATGTATTTTTACATATGTTTTTCAGATTTCTCTGTCACTCATGGTTTTTGTGCTTATTAATAATAATAAACAACTAATAATATAAAACAATGGATGACTGATTAACAAAACCAATTAATTGATGAAAAAGCTGATACTGATGCTCTGCCTATTGGTGCAACTCTAGTGGGAACTTATGGTTGTCTTGTAAGTTTCGCTCTCCTTCCTCATGTCATGAAGCACTTGCTAGCAAGTACTTCTTTAACCCTTTAGCATTCAGATTATTCTGTCAAAGGTAATGCTTATTTAATCTCATTATTTTGAATTAATCATATTTTGTCTTATAACATTCAGATTTTTATGAGGCAACTGTTAATTTTTAGACAATGTAGGGTAGTTGTGCCGGGCCACATCTGGCCAGTTTTAACATAAAACAAGTAGAATATTTTGGCTGGATATGGCTGGTTTAAATGCTAAAGGGTTAAACCTACATCTGGTCAGGAGGGTCTTTTGGTTTCCACATATTCTTTTGTTAAATCATCTTGTGTCTCTTAGTCCAGCTAGCTCTTATCCTCAGGTTGTTGCTCGGTACATTCTTCACAACCAGTTACCTGTTACTTAGCATGTAATTTATTTGGCTTGCATGTCCACCTTATTAGTAAGTGATCAGATGGCTGATACACTTCCTCTGTAATGTCTACCTTTTTCAATTTGGGTATACTTATCTACTTAAACATTAAAATCCTTTCTATCTTGACTCCTACCATTACGAATGTTATCTAATACACTAATCTATATTAGATTCTCAAAATAAAATAAAAACAAAAAAAAAAACATTCTTCCCATTTTTAGTTATATTTTTGTCTTGTATTCTAAATGAAAAGAGCAAAGCTTGCTGAGTCTTCAACCTTGACCTCTTTCTAATATCTAACTGAATCTGTCACCAAGAACCAGTATTTGGACTGACAGAGGCCTTATTTGATTTTTAAAATTCCAATTTTTATTCATATTGCATTTATTTATTTAGTGCTTTTTAAAAGACTTTTGAAACCTAATGAGACAGGAATCATTGTAATCACTATAGACACATAATTACTTTGTGTGCGTACATGTTTTATGTATATGTGTGTATCTGTCTGTCTGTCAATGAACGCAGTAATTGTTTTTGGTACTGTTCCACCTTATTGATCCTCTTTAACTTTATGATTAATATAATTATTGCTGACTCTCTTACTGCTGCTAATATTAGGGAAAAGCACTCAATGGTTCCCAAAATGGGTAGTACTGCCCTCCTGGTAATGATGGAAAGATTTGATGGTGGGGCATTGAAATAAAATAAAATGGTGGGGCATTGAAATAAAATAAAATCCCTATTTATCAGTAATGAAGAAAAAAAATAGTGGGGGTTTCACTTTAGAATGACATTGAGCTGAACCCAAAGTTCAAAAAAATTCATAAGATGTACTTTATTGCCTTTCCAACATCAAACTTTGTAGAGTAGGACTTCAGTGCAGTTGCCCAGATTCTTTGTAAGCAAAGAAACAGACTGAAGATTATTGAACACAGGGATATAAGACTATTTCTCAGTACCTTGAAGCTGGATGTCAAGAAGCTGATCCCCCCTCAGAACGTACATCCATTGCATGGAAAATATGAAAGAATGTAGTTACAAGTGAGATGTAAATTTACTCTTTCAAACAAAATAATGAGTTAATTAGGTGAAGATTTGTGAAATACAGTTACTTTGAATTTGCAGTAGAAAGAGATCTATGCTTGTGGTAGTGGTGGGGGCACGAGGAACATGGTCTGGGTGCCAAGTGGGTGGCAGTCCGAAAAAGCTTGGGAACCACTGGTTTAGATGATATGGCTTTCTTTTGAAGCTTGGCTTCTATCCAAATCTAGAAAATATCAAACTAGCTAAGCAGCAGCATTACTTAATGTGTAAAGTAATTATTTGCTATTGCAAATTGCCATTGCAGCATTCTCTTCCAAGTTAACAAATTTGAATATCTTATAATATTGAACTATTTGTTATGGCAATAAACTATCATGTCCAGTGTTGCTGTGCGGATCTGAGAAGTAGCTTCTCTATGTTGAGGGCATGTTTCATGTGTTAATGTTAAATTATCTCAATCTATCATGAGAAAATAGATCAGTTATGCTTTCTGTAGAGTCAATTTGTTGATATTATTACCATTAAGAGAAAGTGTATGAAACAGTCAAGATTTTAGTTGAGCTGGTATACACCCAGCAATGTCAGTGAAGCAAAAACTGTTAGTGTCATTGCATATAAGAGGAATGACACAGCTAGAGAGTGATTGAGGAGTGTTGGTGAGGCGAGGCCGGGCAATTAAGACCATAACCTTTGTTCCAAGAAGCAGTTACATGCATTTGTACATACATACACACAATCAAATTCAAATAATACTAAAGTATAAAATATATTTTAATTGAATTTAAGATGAAAAGGGAACCCATCCCTTAACTTTGTTAGGTGAATTATACACTCACTACAGTGACCCCCATGTGGGCATCAGTGATTTTGAAGGCAAAAGCATTTTGTTTACAGTGTTTCCATAATTATTTCAGCATTATACTTCATAACTTTTTAAGGGCTACATTTTTATGGTAAAGTTTGAACTAGTGTCTGTTTTGTTATTTAAAATTAAAGACAGTGTCTGCTCATGGAAAAATGTATCTCTGAAGGTGTGTACATGCAGGTTGTGGAGAGAAAAAATGCAATTGCCTGAGATTATGGTTGGAATGTCACAGTCTATGTTGTACATGAAACTGTCTAAATAATTTAAAATGCCTTTATTCTTCTAAGATAATTTTTCTTGCTTATCAAGGTGATAATTTAACAGAAACACAAATGTGTCAAGTTAAATGCTTTCAGGTATTTAGTTTCATTCTTCTATGTTCACAGTTCAAACTTTACTTTGCATTTTTTTAGGATTATTAAAATAATTGAATTAGTGTTCAGTAGGCAATCCAGTCGAATATTTCTTGTATAATGATACTTTTTCTCTATTTCATCATCATCGTTTAACATCAGTTTTCCATGCTAGCATGGGTTTAATGGTTCAACCAGGGTCTGGGAAGCCAGGAGGCTGCACCAGATTCCAGTCTGATCTGGCATTGTTTTTACAGCTGGATGCCCTTCCTAACGCCATTCCTTGTTTAACAAAAATATATTTGTAATCTGCCTGAAGTGAAACTATAAACTTCTGTTAATGTTACTTAACTAAATTTTTTTTACTGTGTTTTGAAAATTATTAAATTTTTTTAACCCAATTAAGGAAACAAATGAGGAAGTTGTTAAATGTATTTTTTATTTTGCTTTCAAAAAATTAATCAATTGTCTGTTTAACTTAGAATTTTTAAACCTGAAATTAAAGAACTTGTAATTTGATTGCTGGTTTATAGCACTGTATGACCTATAGCTTTTATAGGTGCCTTGAAATTTGCAAGTGCTTCATTAAATAAAGACACAGAAGTACTTAATTGCTTGCACTCTTTTTGCCCTTGTCAATCTTTTTAGCTGCTACCAAATTTAAGTTTAAAGTTAGCTGTATTTTGTGACAGCATGTCTAATCTATTTCTGTATTTGCAGACCATAAATGCCATTTCATTGTCACTCAGGTGGAGCCATTATTTCCTTCAAGGTTTTTGTAGTAGCTTCCAGTTTGACATAGCAATATATGGCTTGTTTCTCACCAATTATTGCTTCTACTATTTTGAGAACAGTTTTATTTTCTAACAAGGGATGATTTCTAAGCAAAAGTTTTATTTGGCTGGTGAATTTTAATATCAATGTTTTTATCTATTGTTGGAACCTTTTATTGCCCTTTATTTTTTAATTGGTTGTGGTTGAGTTTATATCTTTTTTCATATTGTGTAGTCCATTTGCTTAGCTGTATGTATTTCGGTCTCTTATCAAACCTGTATCTTTATTTCTTTGTTAGAATGGTTTTTTTTATAACTTTGCATCACTGTACAGAAAGAGGGCTATACTTCTTTTGCTATATTTGAAAATAAAGGTGAATTCACATATTATTTATTAGGATTGCTGTAGGTCCTAAATACAATTTATTTGAATAATCAAAGCATAAAATGAAAATTTCTATTCAAACTTTATTTTCTCTATATGCAGGATGGGCATTAGGTTTTTGTGTGTATATGTGTGTTTGTACATGTATTCTAAGAACATGGTTGCTAGGTGTACTTTTTATTTACTTGAGTAGGCAAAACACAAAGTTCTTTGATTTTTTTTTTCCTGATCTGTAAGAAACAGTAAATTACCTTTCTTATAACTTGTTACATAAAACATTGCATTTATTACTGTCCCACATCATGGAGAAGAATGAGTATAAATAAGTGTGACAACTGTTTGTGTTATAGAGCTGTGTTTCAACATGCACATACACTGTTATGATTGCCATTTTGACATCCATTTTCCCAAGTTGGTAAAGATTGAACAGATCCACAGAATGACCTATCGTCACTCCTATTAGTTACAAATTTTAATTAATTTATTTTTTAATGACTTGATTTAGTGTGTGAGAGTGTGCTCAAGGCCTTTGAAAGGCTTTTGAAATCCATGGGACTGACGTGGTTTGTTTATCTCAAATAGCTGCAAGATGATGGTTGTAAGCAAAAATGAGCAGAGGGGGAAGCCCAAAGGCCTATATTTTCAGGAGTTGCCTCGGCTGAGCTTTGGATATTGGGCACAGTGTTTTTTAGCCAAGAGTGCCTGAGTGAAGATGACATAAGATCGGTCATTTCTGAAAAGCTGAGGCCACTGTAGTAAGCAGTAGAAAGGTAGAGTAAAAAGACAGTACAACTATGTGGAAGAGGTTGGAGGTATTAAGTGACTTCATGCCAATCATCATCAAAGAGTAGAAGCCATTAGTGGTAAGCTGGTTTACTTACTTCAGCAGTATAATTAGTGGGGATGGTAGACTTACTCATTAACTAGAGTGTAGGATGAGTGAATAAGGCCAATTGGGCATTGGAAAGCAGACAGAAAGAGCAAGTAACTGTACAAACATCATGCAGGTGACAGTTCAAGTGAAGCATAGTGTACTGAGCAGTAGCATTACCCATCATATTTTACAGATCAGTGGCATAGGCTTTACACCAGAAGTGGGTTAAATAACTGCAAGCATTTATAAGATCTGAGGCAGATCAGGAATACTATAGAAAGACAAGATCAGGAGCATCATCCTCTTAAGACCAAACTATGCTCCTTCAGCAATTAACAGATATTAGTGCGGCAAACTTTCTGTTGGCTAGGGTATGTCTAACGGATAGAGAAAATTTGGTTACCATGACATAGTTTACTTGTAGCTGGCTAGTGGTATGAAACTAGGGTACATATCAGTTGTGACATAAGGTGTGGTTAAATGCAACATAAGGAGATTAAACATTGATATGCACATGTGGATCATACTAGCTCGTGACAAAAAGCACTGGTGGAGAACAGTTCACTTTTAAATACAACTCACAACCTTATATATGGAGAATTGTTGTGGATTATCACCAGACAGTCTGATGATTTTGATGGTGTTTTAACAAGTCAGTTGGATAATTTAGGCATTGTAAAAAATAGTTTGGTACATATTAGTTTGAATAAAAGTTCATATTCCTCAATAATACTTTGAGTAAGCAAAAATTAAATCAACATTCTTTGTTGTTTAGTGTCCAGGTTAGTCCTGATTGGACAGTTATGTTTGAAGACATTCCAGCCAGAACTACATTATCAAATGTGTATTTTTTCTAAAATGGTGGTGTGGCTTGGAGATTTGGGATCCTTTTTCTCTTCAGTTAACACGTTTTCTTCTAGTCAAATGGTTTACTGTAATTTAACATGCCTTGTTATTTAATCCTCTTAGACCTGTGCCCTTGTGTCTAAATTTACTCTCCACCTGGGTTCCTGAGCAAAGAAATAAATAGTTGCATACACAGCTCAAGAGTGATGATTGCAGGCAAATTAATGGACAGGCTTATCTCTTAACTACTGTATTTGTTCACCCAAATTGCTACTTTCTTCATCACTTACACCAGTTTGATTATTTGAATCACTATCATTGCCTGTATAAGAGTAAACTCTTCATCCAAAGATTAAATATTATCATTTTTTTCAACTCTAGGGAGTTTTTAAGCTTTGCTCTTTTACACGACAAAGTACTAGTTCTTCACATGTTTCACTGCAAAAATCCATTTTTATCTATTAGAAGCAAATGTAGACAACAACTCTGGAGTTCACCATTGATGAGTCATTAACTAACTACAAACTGGAATTGTGGTGGCTGTCTGCTTCTGGCAATATGTTTTTTTTTTTTTCAATGCATGTTGTTCATTGCTGCTTTGATGGGAATCTGGTAGAGCTTGTTCAGGTAGTTCCTGCTAGGGCATGATAGAATCAAGATATAATGTGAATTGGCAATTGGCTGATTCTGTTGTGTGCTGCTTTCGACAAACTTCTGTTGAGATGAAAGTTAAGAGGAAGTTTATTTTGTATTTCACATTATGTAGTCAAAACAGTTAAGAAAGTACGTAGATCTTAAAGGTCCAAATAAAAAGTGGGGGGGAAAAAAAAGTCCTATGCAGTAAGAAGATCTGCTACATGTATTTAGTGATTGTTGTTTGTCTTTAATGTCAACACTGGATTATGTAAGAGAAAAATGAATCATCAAAATGTTATGATACAATGTACTAATTCTGACATGCGTCTCTATAGAATTACTCTATATACAATATATCTCTAAAAAGTTTTTCATTCTTCATTTTGCCATGATAGTAAGTCCACTTTTATGCTCAGGACATAAATGCATATATTTGACTGAAAAAATGCGTTTGATGTCCCTTAAGTAGATACCCACTTTTGAATGCATTTGACATTGAAGGATAGTTTTTCAGAAACTTGATGTTCATGTTTCTTTCCCTTGTGTGAACTTATGCATGAAATAATCGAATAGAATGTATGTTTCATGATGGTTGTGGTTACATAGTGTTTTCTACTTATGTGGAGCTGCATCATTGGATTATTTTTGCTGCATCTCCCATGAATACATTATAGTTATGGATAAACTTTGGGTGGCATTGGGATTTTAATGCAAACCCATCTTTGCTTGTCTGGTTGTTGTGACTACATTATCAGAGCTGTGATAATTTCATATGAGATATTGACTTTGTCTTGCCATATTAAATATGAAAAAAAACTCTTTCAACACAGAAAACGAAAATCTCTACGTTTTGTTAGTTTTTCAATTTTAGACTCTTTGGATAGTGCTTTTGACTTGTCGTGGCATTTCCCATTGCGTGTGTGTGTGTGTGTGTGTAGGACAGTTAGGAGATGGTCTGCTAGAACTACAGAATTTCTCCTCTACTGTTTCTGTTCTACTAATGTCTGCCCTTTATGTAATATCTGGCAGTTATGCATTTTTTGGTGGATATCATTCCTTAAGTTTGTTTGGCTTATATAATACAATCTTAGTTTCTGAAGCGAATCACTCAGCATTGTGTATTTTGTCTATCACTAATAACTTGCAGAAATCTCTAGATAGCAAAGAAATAATCATGAATCACAACTTGATGACATCCAGCTCTGAACATCAGTTTTTTCCTTCCTTACTCAGCCTATAGTCTGCATAACATGGTTTCAAAATCAGATATTCCAGTTTGTGTTTTAGTCAATGAATGCTTTCATTTATCTAGTGACACTGGTGTAAAACTTTTAATGTTTTCAGCTTTAGCTCATGTATTTGTGAGGCTACAAAATTACATTGTGCAAACTCTCCTAAAATGCATTGAAGGATAAACTTGAAAAGCCACTGTCTGTACTTTCTGCTGTTAGAAAGTTCGGGATATTTTGTGAGCTTACAAATTTTTTTAAAACTGTGAATCAATATTTGCTACTGTAAAATTATTCCAACTTGTATCAAAATCTCCAACTTCACTACTACTACTACTACTACTACTACTACTACCACCACCACTACCACCTAATTGAGAACCATGACCCCTCATTTGAAGCTCATCATCACCACCTTCCACTTCAAATCTCTCTCCAACTAACTTGAAGTCATTAAAATATACTTGATCAAATTCCCATTATCTTCACATAAATTTTGTAGCATTAATTGTAAACTGTCTATACTTGTGTATTTTCATCCCAGAAGTGCTCAGCTGTGGTGAGATATGCATGGTTAAAAAATTAGAGTAAGATTAAATTCTGCACTTTCGACCTACCTTAGTTCTGATAGGCTGATCTATTTTTAGTTTAAATGTTTTTTTTTTTGTATGGTTTTGACAATTCATACTATACCAGGAATTCAGCTGAATGTCAAGTTTGATATTGTTGGTGAACCAGGAATATCACCAGAGAAGGTTAAATATTTTTTGATTTAACTGGAAAGCAGTCATTTTAATATCATTAACTGTACAACACCACTATTGTTAGCTGGGCAAAGGATTGCATGCTGCGAGAATCAACCCATAGATTTGCAGCTTGAGGTTTGCAAAAATACAGTTGCAAAAGTTTTAATCAAACTGCAGTGCATGACTCAATTTGGTGCCCTTCTTGATCATGAGTGCACTTGTGTGGCAGTGGTCCAGCTCTTTAGTCTCTGCATGTGTGAGCTGCACAAATGTTGTGGAGCCAATGAATTCTGCCTTCATCCAGTATCTTGCATCCGTAATGTGGGCCAGTTCCCCCAACAAACTCCTCTGAATGGCATCAGAAGTGGCCTCAATGCAGCCAGTTACTCATCACAATTGTAGCTAGCAGGCATTGACCATCAGGGTGGTAAGTGCTCCGATGGAATAATCTGCTTCACATACAAAAAAAGTAAATTCCTAATCTGCGATGTAATATGTTGTGACATGTTCTCTGTTTTCAACCTTGCTGCATCAGCTGCAAACCTGGCTATCCCTTCCTGTAATGCAGAGGAGAGAAAGTTAAACAAATACTGGAACCTGACCAGCCATTATCTGTTTGTATGGGTTGCTGTCAAAACCTCATGTTCTCAAACCCTGCACTGCTGATTTCGTTTGCAAAATCACAGTGGCTGTTGTGAGTGCCACTGCCCATTCTCCACAGTAGCATCTTTGCACTTATGTCTGCGAGGTGTGGCTGAACACACCATCTCTACTGGGGTGTTCAACCTGTTACTCCCCTCTCATCTTATGTTGCTTATCTCCTTGTTGAAGTAATTCTAGTGGGTTTTCTTTTTTTTTTGTATTTTAAAAATTAAAAAAAAATTTCTTTTACAAGTTGGCCTTGAAAGCAAGATTTTATAGAACTTTCATCTTCAGTTGATTCCTTTGCCAGTTCTAAGCAGAAGCACTGCAAAGTTTTCTGCTGTTAGCTGAATGCATGTTTCTGATGAATTGTGTGATTTGTAGTTCTTCTCAAAAAGCTTTTGAAACATTAATTACCTCCACACCACCTCCATGTTAGTGCAACTTTCAGAATTTGACACCAGTTTCCAGAAAACACCACTGTAATTTCTCCAACAGATCTGCCAGTTTCATAGACATGTCGGAATGTACAGTCTATTGCTTCAAACACTCTGTTTTAGCCAATTCATTTATGATGAATTGTTTGACTGATAAACTGACCAATTGTACTCAGTGGTGATATATTGCAATTCGGGTAACCAGCCTTTAAAGGTTCTTTGAAATGAGAATGTACAATGCAGTTATTAAGTAAAAGTTTGGCAGCAATTCTTCAGGTTGCTGTTCCAAGAACAATCTTATTTTCACATAACATTCTGTCAAGTGTTGTTGACAATAAGAAACTTTTGCCTCTTTGTTCATGACTAATGTAGCAACACACTCATGATCAGACTGAGTACAGAGCTCACTCCTCTGCATTTAGGACAGGTATTTTGGATTCCATTATGTTTCAACTTTTCTGTATCATATTTCACTTCATATGATTTTGTTTGTGAGGCACAGCAAATATTCAAACGAGACCTTCAAAGACTGAAGTGGAGAAGGGTACCATGCCAACAGCGGTCAAGCACGGGTTAGTCGGTCCTAAGAAGCGGGCGAAAGCTTCCACGAAAGGCACTGGATCCGTCAAACGAACGATGAACTATGCTAATAACAGGACAAGGAGAAATTAAATCTTTAAAAGCACTTACTAATCTTGATAGCCTCTTATAGATTACCACAATGCATTTCATTCTCACTTGAATTACAGGAGTGAGAAAGTCACAGGGTTAGATGGTTTGTGAGATATGTGGTTATTAATTTGTTTTTTTTCAAACACTGATGAAGTTCCTTTGCAGTAGGTACATTTGTTGCTTCTTAACCATTTAGCGTTCAGACCGTCCAAAATTAATTCCCTTTTATTTGTTCAAACTGGCCAAATCCGGCTGCTCTACGAAATTGCTAAAAAAAATAAACAAACCAAGTTATTAAATTCTTGTAGCTTTGAGATAATGCGAGATGAAGCCCTTTCCTGCCTTTATTCAAGTATAAATACTGTGAAATTGTTAGACCACATGGTTTTCTCAATGTTTGAATCGATGTCTTTACCTTAGTTTTTAATGAAATGGCATCAGCAAGTAGCGATTCCAACTTTGAAAGTTTTACTCTTGATGATATAGAAAATATAGATGGAAACATGAGTATTTTGTCTTTGGATGAATTTGGTATCGATATTAGTGAATATTTGTTGGACGAGGAAGATTTTGAGAACGAAAGTGATAAAAATGAAAGTGATGTAAAATGATATCATAAACATAGCAACATGGTCAAAGATTACAGTACCTATCACTATTCCTGATTTCACTGAAAACACTGGTCCACAACACAATTTTTCCTCCTCAACCATTGGACTATCTATTTTTATTTTTTACTAGAAAGTATTTTTGAAAACAAGTATGTGCAATGTATAATTTCTATTTGCGGAAGAAATGATCCACTATAGCAGCCAACTTATACTGTGGAAATGAGAGCGTTTTTCACATTCAATATTATGTTTGGTGTTAAACAGCTTCCTCCATTGTAGAACTACTGGAGTTCTGATATAAGGTATGGTGATCTGTATATCTCAAGTATAATGTTGAAGAGGAGGTATTCGAAAATACCTCAGTATTTACATTTAATTGATTCTGCTAATGCAAAAATGACCCAAACCACAATCTCCTGTACAAAGTACGTCCTGTAGTTTACTCCTTAATAGTTATAAAACTGTATCTACCTGGGAAAAATCTCAGTGTAGATGAAGCCATGATAGGCTATAAGGGCAGAGTACATTTTTGGCAGTACATGCCTGCCAAACCCACTAAATGGGGGATGAAGGTATGGGAAGTTTGTGAATCAGACACTAGAAATTGTGTAAACTTCGATATTTACACAGGTAAAAGATATAATGGAAACAAACCATATAAGATTGGGACATGATGTAGTAAAGTCTCTTACTGAACCAGTTCACGATCAGCACTGACACCTCTATTTTGACTTTTTTTTCTTCAGTGGCTTCAGCTGAAAATCTTGCCCTTGTAAGTACTTACATGTGTAGCACTGTTATGGGCAACTGTAAAGGTGTACCCTGTGAAATGAAAACAAAATATGAAAAAAAAGAGGACATATTACAAATGCAAAAGGAAACTTTATTAGCTACTGCTTTCAAAGACAAAAGACAGATTTTATTTCTGTCTACTAATGAACAACCTAGAGTTGGTGCTGAGGGGAAACCCCAGGTGAATATTTGTTATAACAAATATATGGGTGGGGTTGATAAATCTGACCAATATCGGGCATATTACCCAGTTGGACGACTTAGGAAGAAATGGAGGTTCATTTAGTAGTTTTTAGTTAATTTAGCTATAGTAATTCATATACTGTACATGTAAAAAGCCACGACTATGACCATTTGACGAATTGACATCACATCTCAGTTTTGTGAGGGCTTTTCTTCAAGAAAGCACAGAACTGGGAGAAAAGCAAAATTCACATGACATGGATGTCAACAGAGAAAATATTAACTTTCATAAAGTTGAAAAGATAAATGGAAGAAAAAAACGTTTGCAACACTGTGTTCGCTGCAAGAAAGAAAAACTGTGAAAGAGTATCAGATTGAGACTTCGTATATGTGTTCCTTTTGCAAAGTGCCCTTGTGTAATGGGTACTTTAGGCAGTTTCATGACAGAAATATGTCATAACTATGTTATTTTATCATATATTCCTTTCACATTTTATTATAAATAATATGTGAAAGTGAGAAATACATATTAATTTTCAGTATGTTACACATCTATATTCTCCTTTGCTTCACCTATTAACGAGCTTTTTTTGTTAGGTGCTTTCTGTTACATAAATGAATTCATTGAATTGTATAAGAGTGCATAGCCAATGGTATATTGACTAGTAAGAGTTTTGTACTATATTTTCAATGAAAATGTTTGAATGAAATATAGAGAAAGAATAAAATCTTGTATTTTAATCAATTCAAATTAATGTACCTCATCTTGAAAAATGTAAAATTGTTGCTGGTTGACATCTGGAATAATTTTAGTAACAAATCAAACAGGGGAGATGTATTGAAAATATGAATTTTAGTGTTTATTCATAATGTTATTGTTTTTACACCTGTTAATGAAAATTATCTGGCCATAAAAGTCAAATTTAATCAGATCAGCTAAAATTACGTAACTATAAACCACTGGTATATATAAGCACCCATTTACAAACTTTCAAATCTGTTATGTAGAAAATTAACAAAGTTACAAGCAAATATTGTGGACACCCCACTTGAACCTGAATAAATCAAAATTAATGTGAACAGACAAATTAATCTGAACACTAAAGGGTTACATCATTCATTTCATCATCACTTTCCATCAGCCCTATTGGTTTGTAAGCCTCTCAATAAGTAGGTAATACATCTACAGTTCTTAACCCTTTTGATACCAAACCGCCTGAAACTGCCTCAGGCTCTGTAGTATATCTTGTTTTCAAAAGTTCTGAATGAAAAATCTTCCACCAAACCTTAGTCACAATTTATGTTCCTAACACCAGCTGAATGATAACTAAGTTGTTTTACTAAATTCTTTGTTATATTTAAAATTAATTGAAAGAAACACAGAGCATCTCAACAGAAATATGGTAATAAAAGGGTTAAAGTACCAAATCCTGTTGGTTCTGGTTTATAGTATAGCAGCTTTCTTATAAGATAAAACTCTTTCCAATTAGAATTCAAGATTTTTACTTGAAACTTGCCAGTCATTTCCCATTGCCTTTTTATTTCATGTTCTCTTAACTGCTCAAGATCTTTTCACAAACTTATTGTTGATTCATCTGTAATACAAGATGAAATTCAAATACTGTGGTCAAATTAGTCATCTGATTTCTGTACTGTACCTTTGTGTAATTTCATTGTTAGGCTGTTTGACTCATTACTGTTGTTTCCTAGTAGTCTAGAGAAGTTGTGGCATTGTAACTTCTGATTTTGTTAAAGAAGTGATAGCCAGAAAAATGCTGTTTTACTTCTTCTGGAGGTGCTGGTTATTGAGTGTAATATTGCTTTTAATACAACAGTGGTCTGAGGCCTCATCTTCAAATTAGTTCATTACAAAAACTGCATTTGCTTTCATGAATCTTATTGAAAAGTTCTGGCTTTGTTGTCACAGTTATTGTCTAGAAGTACTAACTTTCAAGAATAAGCACAATTTAAAGCAATAACAATCTTCTGCTTTATTTTTTCAAAGCTTCATGGAAGCAGTTTGTGCATTATGATTACAGACAAATGAATACAGCAGACTCTTTTCTTTTAGATTTGTTTTACATAAACCTGGCTCATTAAAGCAGAATTTAATACATATGTACATACATTATATATGTATATAACATGTATATATGACATATACATGTATATTGTTTAGTATTATGAGGTGAACTGTTTATCATAACTGTAGCATTATAGTTTAATTTTGAAGTATCAGAGCACGGGAGTTGTTGTTACAGTGACCTATATTCTTTGCCTTTCTCTAGCTTTATGATATGATATTTACATTCCTTGTTGATTATCAGATAATTATTCACCAAGTTACTTTAAAAGCTCATTGGGTAACTACTACAGTCAGTGTCTAAACAATGTTTAGCTTCTATTTTGAATTCAATTTTCATTATTCCAATGGCTTTATGTAGGTCATTCATCTGTTTCAGATCATTTCTGAAGGAAATTTATTTACTTTGTTTCAAGAAATTGCTTCAAACTGTAATATGTTATGGGTAGTGGATGCTACTAGAAAAGGAAGATTACGTAACTAAAGGCTTTGCATTATAATCACTTGAACAATAGGAAAAAATGCCTTACAATATTTGTTTTGGCTTAAGTTCAAATTCTGTGAAAGTCAACTTTGCTTTTCATCCTTTCAAGATCAATAAAGTACCAGAACATATTGTAGAGGTGATTTATTTATTTATTTATTTTTTTTTATATCAGCTGATCCTTTCCTTCTCTTTTCTGATCTTGTGCCTATGTTAGAAACAATTTTTTCATTACATTCCAAGTTCAGATCCTCACATTTATCCTTCAGAGTTGATAAAATAATTGTTAATCAAATTTTGATAGCTGTAAATAAATATATAACCTTGCACCTATATTGGTTTCAAATTTTGGCACAAGGTCATCATTTTGGGACTGCTGCCAGTTCTACACTTCATAGCCAGTTTATTTGGCTTTGCCTTCTTTCATCAGTTCAGCCATTGAGATCATAGGTCTTCATCTATTTTATCTGCTGTTGGGGCCTTCTTTTATTCTTTTATTTTTTTAATTTTTTATTGAAGGTATGCCCCTGCAGATCTGCCCAGGCCAGTAGGAACAAACTCTCCTTATGAATGTTTCAGCTGGGGCAGTCTTGCTACTGAATCAGATGTTGAGCTCTTTTCTGATCATAACTGATTACCTGAGAGTGTGTGGATCAGTATCTGAGGAGAGGTTACATGTTGCTCATCACTCATTGAAGGGTACTGCCTCTGTATAGCCTTTGTGCTGATGTACATATGCACAAAGAGAGAAAAAGAATGCCTCTCTCAGTTCATGTCTACCAGATCCCATCACAAGTTTTTGGTTGACTCAGGGTTATTATAGAAGGCCCTTTTTCAGGGAACCACATTGTGGAATTGGACCTGAAACCATATGGTTGAGAAGTGAACTTCTTAACCTCATGGCCATACTTCTGTGTGTGTATGTGTACATATATGGCCTTCAAGATTTGACTGAGGTACTGGACTGGCAACTTTGAATCTTCTTAGGAATCCTTCCATAGTAAATAATGAAATGATTAACAATTTTTAAATCAGCAATCATTCAAGAGCTTGATAATAGCCAACTCTTGTAAACTGTAGAAGGTGATTAGCCAAATGAGAACTTGTAATGCCACTAGCATTGATAAAACCCCCTCATTAATTCTATGTAGAGGTGATAAATTGGCTGGTACTATTCACTGACTAATAGATGAATTTTTGCATTTAGTGTCCAAGGCTGTCAATATATAAGGATGGGGTTAAAAAACTATTAGTGTACCACATTGCTTTCAGTCATTAAGAAAGTACTTTTGAGGGTTTTTTAAAAAATAGACTCCTCCATGTGTGTGTCTGTCTTATTAGAAATCCAATGTAGCTCCATCATATGTTGGTCTTACTGGAAAACCAGTGGATATAATTTTTACTGTATGACAATTATAAAAGAAATATATTGACTGCTATTAAGTGTTTGTTGATGTTAGGAAAGCCAGTGGACATTTTTTTTTACTGCTTGGCAATTACTAGAGAAATCTATTGAACAGTGTGATCTCTATCAAAGGTTTATTGATCTTATAAAAGCTTTTGACATGGTTAATAGGACTGTATGAGGAAAGTTGGGTGGCCACCCAAATTTGTTGATATTTTGAGACAATTCCATAGTATAAAAGCAAGGGTATATTTCAGTGGTAAAGCTGCCTCCAGTTGCTTTTGAAAATAATGTTGCAAAGAGAATTTCCTGCCTCTAGTTTTCAATCTGTTTAGCTCTAATACTCAGAATTTCTTTTACGGACTGTGATACTGGCATGTTAAATGTATTTTTTTTTTTGTCTGACTTTAAGGTAAAAACTAAAATATTTGCTTCAATAATCATATCTTTTTCTGAAGACTGATTTAGTTGCACTCCCTGAAGGAAATTTTGAACAAATTTTAAAGAATAATATCGTCTAAAACATAAGTGATGCTCACTACTGTCTCTAGAGATCTTTACTAGCTGCCATCAGTATTAGTTAGTGGACTGAAACCTTTTGGCATTTTGCTATTTTGGAAATATGGCATAGTCTGGGGAAGGCCAGATTGATTTTTGATAGATTGGAAGCTTGAGTGTGGTTACTCAAGCTGCAAGTGCATTGCTGGGTTGGGGCTTGAGCAGATAGATATAAGGTAGTTTAAGTAATGCTTGAAGTATTATTATATAGACAAGAATAGCTAGCTGTAACATTCTGAGCATTAAAACCATTGTGGTATTTGTGTGTGGTTAGTAAAGTAGTTCTTTACAAGAAATAGGAAGTTCCTGGCAGTAGTTATCATGGCATATCAATTATGAGGGTGATTACACCTGACTTACTTTCAGCTGTCTGGTAATCCTTGGGCATGGGGATAGATTGGATATATATATACACACTCACACACATACATATAAAGTAAAAGCACTTTTTAGGTAAGGTATTGTTATTGTAGGGGGCTGTTTTGTTAGAAATTTATTCATTGTAGGAAAAGTAGGAGACTCTTATTGATGCTTGTTAGTAGGTTCCTAATTATAGCTGGGGGGGTGATAGTTCTTATGGATGTCTACTGTTTCCTTGTTAGGTTTCATATATGTGTGGTGCTTACCTGTCTTACAAGCTAATGTAATATCCAAGAAATTGGCTATCATTTGGTTGGTGGAGAGGGGCATATTGAAAAGGTTTGGTTTTTCTACTACAATTTTCATAAAAGTGGTGTGCTGATCAAGTATTCATGTTACATGTGAGAGGGAAGCAAGTGAAGAAGCAAAAAGGATTTTTTTCCCCCTGAATAACTAACCAACATAATATTAATAACTTGTTTTTAACAGTTCATCATACTAAGGGGAAGTAATTCAGAAAGGAGCTGTTGGGAATCATAGTGGTGTTGGCTATGGTGATATTGAAGACAGCAGAGGGGAACAATTTTGAACATAATTTCTGTTTGCTTTTTCATTTGCTTTAGACTAAAATTCACCATTATCATCGTTTAACGTCCGCTTTCTATGCTAGCATGGGTTGGACAATCTGACTGAGTACTGGCGAACCAGATGGCTTCACCAGGTTCTAATCTAACCTGGCAGAGTTTCTACAGCTGGATGCCCTTCCTAACGCCGCCCACTCCAAGAGTGTAGTGGGTGCTTTTACATGCCACTGGCATGAGGCCAGTCAGTTGGTACTGGCAATGGCCACGCTCAAGTGTTTTTTACATGCCACCTGCACAGGAGCCAGTCCAGCGGCACTGGCAACGACCTTGCTCGAATGTTTTTCATGTGCCAGTAAGGCGATGCTACTAATGACCATGTTTGAATGGTGCTTTTTACGTGCCACCGGCACAGAAGCCAGTCAGCTGCTCTGGCAGCGATCACACTTGGATGGTGCTGTCAGCGCTCTACTGGCATGGGTGCCAGTCATCAAATTTGAAAATTTGCTTTGATTTTGATTTCGCTTGTCTCAACAGGTCTTCACAAACAGAGTTTAGTGTTCAATGTAGGAAAGGTACCTATAAGTGGGCTGGTTACACCCCTGGCATAGCCCACAGGTTATGGTTATCCTCATCCATTCTCACCACATGACCAAACCAGCGCAGTCGTCTCTCTTGCACACCACATCTGATGCTTCTTAGGTCCAACTTTTCTCTCAAAGTACTTACACTCTGTTGAGTATGCACACTGACATTACACAACCATCGGAGCATACTGGCTCCATTCCTTGTGAGCTTACGCATATCCTCAGCAGTCATGGCCCATGTTTCACTGCCATGTAGCATGGCTGTTCATACACATGCGTCATACAGTCTACCTTTTACTCTGAGCGAGATGCCCTTTGTCACTTGTAGAGGTAAGAGCTCTCTGAACTCTCTGTTTATTGCCCTGAGCATCTGCCACATACAAAAACTATCTTCCCAGTTAGCCTTCCTTTGATGTTGTTGCACCTCTTATGTCTCCATAGCTTACACTGGGCACATCTTATAGAGTTTCTACCTACACCTTTTCTACAGATCGAGCAGGGCCATCTACCTGAAGAAATTTGTGGTTTGTCTGCCTTCCTACTTATTAGGACTTTGGTTTTAGCTAGGTTGACTCTAAGGCTCTTCGATTCTAATCCTTGTTTCTACACCTGAAACTTCTCCTCTAGTTCTGATAATGACTCAGCAATTAGAGCAAGGTCGTCAGCATAGAGGAGCTCCCAGGGGCATCCTGTCTTGAATTTCTCTGTTATTGTCTGGAAGACTATGATAAATAGGAGGGGGCTGAGGACTGAACTTTGGTGGACCCTACCTCTACTTGGAATTCTTCACAGCAAACCCTCACCTTACTGACGGTGTCCCTGTACATGGCTTGCACAGCTCTCACTAACCATTCCTCTATCCCTAGTTTCCTCATTGACCACCAGATAAGGGATTGGGGGACCCTGTCAAAGGCTTTCTCCATGTCAACGAAAGCCAGGTACAGAGATTTATCTTTGGCTAGGTATTTAAAATTTGTCATGCTGATTTCAAAACTGCAGTCAATTTTCAACTATCACATCAGGTTTTTTTTTCTACAACTTAATCTCTGAATAAGTACAATTGTGTTGTTTTTTCATAAGTAATAGGGCTGGTCAGCTGCTTTCATTATTTTATAACATGGAGGAACATTTAAAAAAAAAATATTTAGTTGTCTTGCTTTTTACAAATAGTCCTACTTAATTTAATGGTGCTGGGTTTAGAAATTTTCTATCATATCAATTTTTTTTTTTGTTAAACAGGAATTCACAACTGCACCAAAAGCATTCCATGCTTCTTTTTAATGCCAGAAACATGGTCTCCCAGGACTGCTCATCTTGTAATAGCCTTTTAATCTGTGGCCTATTAAACACACCAACTTTAATTTTCTCACAAGAAAAAGCTAGAAACTCACTGCTTAAATATTTGAAACAGTCAATGTCTGTGTTTCAACACACGTTTTGCACACTATAGGAGGTGTCCAGGCTTTGTCTTGATCACCCAGTTTCATGCTAAAGTATGGTAAGGTTTCTTCATAAAATCTGATTTTACTTCACTGCTGAGATAAAGTGTAACGCACACAGATATAGTAGAAGACATTGGGGCTGTTTTTGCATTTTCTCTCACAACTGGCCATATTTCTGAAACGCAAAACATATTGAGCCAGTTGTCAGCTGGGAAAGGCATTTTTAGTATTGTCAACTGTTATAAAGTAAGTAAATACAGATTTGTGATGGTAAAATTCTATAAAGAGCATACATACCATGAAGTTCTTTCTACAGTTCTTTGACTATGCTTGACAAAAAGTGACCTTGACCCATGTGACCTCACAACATTAAGGGGTGCATCTAAAATACAATTTTCGTAAATAGTTAAAGGTTCAACAAACCAGGTCTCATCTGGTTTGTCATGATAGTTCCATTAAATCAAGCACAGTATGGTGATATCTGCAGACAAATTCCACAAATATGAGGCATATTATGTCAAGGACCACAGAAATGTGCTTATTAACATCTAATTGTATAAAGGATATTTGTCATCATGGCATTTAAAGTTGGTTCCATTGAAATTAGTGAAGTTACTCATGTTTGCTGCGCTTTATTTACTGAAGATACTTAAATCATGACTTCTGTTTTCACTTTTGTAATTGCATTTACTTCAAATGATATTGAAAAACTGTTTTCAGTGTTATGTCATGCTCCATACATGAGTCTGAATTTGATGAAGCCAAATCTATCATTAGAAATAGTGATAATACTGGAAATGTTGCAAAATGGATATTTGAGTTTGTAAAAAATCTTTGTGATAAAGCAAAATGGATTTCATTTTTGAAATCAGTGTCACAAAATTACTTGCAAAAATGTCAACACCAGATGACAAAAGCCATGTTCTCCAATGTAATAAATGGAGGGAGGGGGAAAAATTGTTGTTTGTTATTAGTGGTTGTGTTGGTATGGTAGTGGCGGCATAGCAGTCACCCCACAACCATAACTCAATATATTTTTGTAACGATTTTTAGTAAAATTTGAAATAAACATGTAAATATTTGTAGTTCATCAATGGTTTCAAAATTAGAGAGCAGATTATAATAAAACCTTAATCATGAGTAAAATAGAAACTTGTTAACTTTTATAAAATTAGTTAAAGAATGAATTATTATTGAATTGAACTTATTTGTATTGCATGTTGTCAAATACTTTGAAAAATTAGCTAATGTTTGAATTAAAAATAAAGAAGTGTAATATGTTAATATCTTTAGATTTTTATGATTACATTACGAAAATAATTCATGTTTCCCATGGTGGTGGTGATTGTTGTAAGAAGACAGTGGTAAAGAATATTAGACTAGAATTTATATTTTTAAAACTTGTCTTATTTGGCTCATGCAAAGACTGAATCTGGACATTCTCTTCATAAATTTCAACATCCAAAAAGTACCCATTCCATGCTGTAACAACTGTTTGCTTATTGTTAGTGTGACTAGTGTTTTTTTTTTTTATATATATATTTGTTTGTTTCTTATAGGTAGTCATGTTAGTAATGGAACTGGTGGGTTTATTATTCTCTGCTTCATATTTTTCTTTTATTATTCTCTTACAGTGATTATCATCATCATTAATGTCTGTTGTCCATACTGACATGTGTTGCATGGTTTGACCAGTGCTGGCATGCTGGAGAGCCTCACCAGACTCTAGTCTCCTTTGGCACAGTTTCTATGGTTGGATGCCCTTCCTAACACCAGCCACTTTACAGAGTGTACTGGGTGCTTTTACGTAGTTCTGCCATGAGTGCTTTACACCACCAGAGGGATCAATTTTCAAACTTCTGCCATGGAGTACGGGTCTTATGTTTGACTAGTTACAGTTGTATTTATTAAATACTTCATATTTCCATATCTATAAACAAACTGTTAATTAATATTGTGCTACATTGGTATGAAGTAACATTTAGTTGATATAAGGCTATAACAGATTCCACGCTGAAGGAAATTTAAATGTATGGCAAGTCATAGCATGTGGAACATACAGGAAAATCCTTATGAATCTACACAAGAATACCATGTGTATGTGCACCCAGCTTGCTTTTAGAATACATACAAACATACAAGAGTCTGATGCCATGGGTAAAAAAGCTAAAAGGAAAAATATAAGTTTATCATCAAAATTTTTCATATGTATGTATGTGTGTAAACAAACACACGCACATTCCCCCTCCCTCTCTCTTGCATGTAAATATTATAGTTTGAGTCACTTCAGTTGCTTGTCTGCCTGGTATATATGTGATTGTCTTTCTCTATGTGTATAAATGTATGCCTCCATGTAGGAGACCTCCAAAGGATATCTTACTACTGCCACTTCTATGACAGTGGTAAAAACCCCAAAACAGTGTTGCTGGCTAAACTAAAAGCTTAAATGATACTCCACCATCCCTAACACATGCAGACTTGTGTATGTATGTGTATGCACATGAATTTGGATATGTGTGTATGTGATTGTGTTTACATGTGTAATGTGAGTGAACATATCTATAAATGCATGTTTGTGTGTGTAAAACTTTTTTAGTATGTCTTTTGACACCTCCCACTCCCTGCTATTTCTTTATGAAGTATCTAAAGAAATCAGCTGCAATTTCCACCTATTTGCAGTTTATATTGATCATGTTCAATATACAATCTTTCCACCTTACACGTCATTCCACATTTCATGTTCCACAATTGATATTAGAACTATACATTTCAGTTGTTAATAAAATACTTTTGTTATTCATCACTGTATATCCTAGAAATAGTAGCTACATAATTTAAAAGAAATCCACTCCTATTATCATTGGAAATAAAATGACTGTGGATACAGATATTAAGGAAAATGGAACTTGGGAACAAATAGAAAAAAAGGAGTGACTAAAAAAAAAAAACAAAGTGAAAAGATAATAAAGTCTATCCTATGTAGAAGACAGATAGAATGCATGAGTAATAGAGACGAGGAGAAAACTAGGGCATATCCATATGTCTCTATGTATGTGTATGTGCAAGATATATATATATGGAGAGTGTGTCACATTCTATAATGTATATTTTACAATTTTTTTATGTTAGATGTTTCAACATCTTCTTGCTAAAAATAACAGCCACATATCTATCAGCCCAATTATACATCTGTTTAAGAAATAATGTGGGACAAAAAAAAAAAAAAAAAGTAAAGCAAGAGTGAAATATGCAAGGAAAGAAGTACAAATTTATGATATTTTTCCTTTTCTCATTCTTTTTCTGTTTTGCAACTCACTTGGTGACCTCCCCAGTGCCATTGGCTCAATAGAACGCAAATATATATATATATATATATATATATATATAAAAAACCCAGTGCACACTAAAAAAGTTGGTGTTAGGAAGGGTGTCCAGCTTTAGAAAACATGTGAAAGCTGACACTGAAGCTTGACAGCTTGCTGGATTCTGTCACACCCTGTATGGGAAAGGGATGTTAAATGATGATGATGATGATGAACAATGAAAGTATGAATATTGTTAGGGATAATATTAAATTCATGGAGTCATTAACTTGTTTTCTCACTAATATGATTGAACACTTGGGAAAATGGTAACCATTCTTTTAAAATTGTGTTGCAAGCAAGCAACAACTTTACTAAGTCACCTGGATGAATTCAAATAGTATGAATTACACAGAAATGATACTTAGATCAACTTATGTTAGCTTTCATTTGAACAACTAAACATTTCTGCTGATAAACAATTCTTGAGCTAACAACTGTAGTGTCATTGTCTCTTTTTCTAAATTTCTTGTTTTCATAACTTCTTCCTAATTTGGGGTTAGAACCCTGTTTTTATGGCAGTGTCCTGTCTATTTCTTTGTCTAACACAGTGGCTATCACTGGAGTGTGTTCTCTTTAAAACATTGAATGCAAAAATGTTTATCATTGTTTTTAAATCTCTCTCTTTCACCTTTCTCTATTTATCAAACCTCTTTCTCTACCTATTTAACTTTCTATCAACCTTCTAAATAGCCAGTCATGTTTATCCCATAAATGGGATAGACATGACTGGAGATGTCTATCATCATAACCTGGTCACAAAACTATTGAATGTAAAATGCCAAGGTTTCACTAACTTTGATTCAAGATTCCTTCAGCTGCCTATCTACATACACACTTCATTCACTTTTATGCTTGCCTGTATAACTACTTCTATCAAGAATAGATCATCCACCTTACTTTTTAACATATACTTTCTGTGCTGACATGACTTGAACAGATTGTCAAGTTGGAGTCCTTGTGTACAATTAGGATACTCCTCAGCAGATTGAAGGACCACATCTTGCTTAAATGTTTCAGTTTTGGTTTGGTTTCTATGATTGGATACCATTCCTATCTCCAGTGACTTTACAAAGTGTACTGGATGCATTTTATTGTGACATGAGCAATAATAGATCCATATATGTATATGTTGTGGCACAGCACCACATATTTAGTAAGTTATAGTGGTTGATTATGTGAATGAGTGAGCATATATGTACACAGGCACTTATATGCTCACTCATTCACATAGATAGGTAGGCAAAATTTGTATGTACACAGGCACTTACAAATTCTGCCTACCTATCTACCTTTTTATTTTCACGAACATGCTCTAAATAATTGTCATATATAAAAACCAGTCAGTGTGTTTACAATGGTATGTAAGTATACATGTATTTATATATGGAGGTTTTTATAATTATGAAAATTGTGAGCATTTACTGAACTAAGGCCTCACTAACTGTAATCTGATATTTATAATAATTGTATTGACTGTGACTGATGAGGCCAACTACTGGTGGGACTTTGAAGTAACTGTCAATAAAATGTGTGTGTGTGTGTGTGTGTGCAGAGGCATGGCTGTGTAGTAAGAAGTTTGCTTCCCAACCACATGGTTCTTGGTCAAGTCCCACTGCATGGCACCTCTGGTAAGTGTCTTCTACAGCCTTGGGTTGACCAAATCCTTGTGAGTGGATTTGATAGGCAGAAACTGAAAGAAGCTTGTCATGTGTGTGTGTGTGTGTCTTTGTGTTTGTCTCTCGCCACCGATTGACAATTTGTGTTGATTTGTTTACACCCACTTAACTTGGAATTCATTTGACTAAAGATCGTCGGGATGGTACTCCAGTATGGCCACAGTCTAATGACTGAAACAATTAAAATATATACATATATATTCTCACACATCTGTAATTTTAAATAATACTAGCTTAAAGTTCCCATATGCTCTTCATGCCACCAACCCTTTTGTAGTAAAGATATTTTGTGATGTTTGTGTCCACTTCTCTACACTTACATGAATTGGGTGGATCTTCTTTTGCACATTTTCTTGTCACTTGTTACAATTATTTTAACTAATTATTTAACTTTTGTGGAAGGTTTAACAAAATTTATCTTTCTGGTCATGTGTGCCTAGTTCCTCATGCACACTGACATTATACATTTAGCTGAGTATACTTGCTTTTTATATGTGATGAATAGGCGATAATGACGCAGATAAACAAACCTGCTTGGGTTAGATATGCAACATCATCATCATTTGACAGGAGCTGACAGACAGAAGACCGCACCGCGTGCGCGCATATAATCTAGAAAACAAAGACTGAAAATTTTCAGGTACTGAATAATCAAGTATAAATATATAGATAGTTATATATTAACGAAGCAAATTTACAGAGTAAAAGACACAGAAAGTTAATAGGGAAAAGGTATGGTGTTACATCAATCTTATGGCAGGAAATAAGGGAGAAAGAAGTGATCAGTGACTGGATTAAGAGAAAAGAAAAGATGTAGCTGAAAAGGTGGTACAGTGGGTTGTTTTGGGGGAAGTCTAGTGTTCCCTAACATGAGGGGTGAGCATGAACACAAGGTACCAAGGAACGAGCAGTAGACCAGAGTGGAGGGAAAGTGTTGGCCTGCAGGTGAGTCAGAGGGTAAACACTTAGATATGTTGGGGTTGAAGAAGCAGGGAAGCGATGGGAGAGGGGAAAAAATAAGAGGTAAGTAGATGCTGGTGGGTACTATAGTAAGAGGGAAAACACTGTGTGAATGCTGTGAAAACATTGTAGCTAGCAAGACAGTGAAGAAGGAGAGAATGGTGGGTAGAAGTAATGGCTAGTACAGGAGAAAGGCTTAGAGGGCATCCTGGAGGTGTAAGTGTGAGTGGTGAGTAAAAGGTAAATGATGGTGGATCACTGTAAACCCAAGAGAGTGTGCTGTTAGTGATGAAAAGATGGCAGTCCTGGAGGGGAGGTGTAGCGATGAGCAATGTGGGCTTGCTGGAAGCAGTACACACACACACACACACACACACACGCACACACTTGTCCTAATGTGTTGCAGCTTCTGTTCAGCTGTGACTCAGTTTTGCAGGTTTCTCACAGAAGCCTAGCTCATTCAAGCTTAGATTACTGAATGGAAAAATACAGGAAGTTCATACACACATATGATTGGAGTGTTTTTATATAGATGTGGGAAATTCTGTCTGTGGGTGCGTTTGTGGAGTTGTTAGCTAACTCCTCCTACATCGTTTTATCGATTTTGATGAAACTTGATATGTGAGACCTCATGTCTAGAAACCTCATGGCATACTCAGATTGTTGAACAAATTGATAATAGAGCCCCTGGAAGGGATCCTTATATATAGCCAAGGGAAATAACCCATTAATTTTCCTAAATTATTTGGTAAAAATGAAATTGAGTGCGATGTGTGGCTGAGCGTTGACGTGGAGAAGAATTGGTCCTTTTCTGTTGACCAATGCTGGCTGTTATTGTTGGAGTTTCTTATGCATTTCATCCATTTGCTAACAGTACTTCTCTGCTGTAATGGTTTCACCTGGATTCAAAAAGCTGTGATGGATAATTAGGGATGAATAGTCACTATGACCTTCTTTTGGTGCAATTTTGGCTTATGGAAGTGCAAAACCAACCACTGTGCTGAGCCTTATCGTAAAGATTGCACTTTTCATTGCAAGTCACAATCTGGTCAAGAAACGGGGTCATTCTTGTTGCGTAAAAGGAGGGAAGATGACACTTCAAAACAGCGTTTTTTTTGGTTGTTGTTCAATTTGTGCAGCACCCATTTCTCAAGTATTTTTGTTTTTCCAATCTCTCGAGTGGTTGGAAATTGTTGTATATGTTACGTCTAATTCAGAAATAAGCTCTCAGTTGTGTATGGATTGGCTTCTACTAAGGCTTTTAGTTGATCATTGCCAACATCCGATGGCTAACCACTATGCTTCTCGTCTTCAAGACTCTCGTCCCCGCTACGAAATTTCTTGAACCACCATTGTGCTGTACATACATTAATGGTTCCTGGGCCAAATACATTGTTGATATTGCAAGCTGTTTCAATAGCTTTTCAGCCTCGCTTGAACATAAGAAAATTGTGCAAATTTGCTTTTTGTCCACGTTGTATTTCAACGTTCTTCAAAAAATGGCCTAATTATTCAAAAAGAAAAAATGTAACACGATTAGATAGAGCGAAAAACGGGCTTTAAAATGATATATAAAGTCAAAATAATTTAATGAAAATTAATTTGAAAATATATAATTTAAAACTAAAATTAAAAATTCTGCAAGAACTTTCTTGACAACCTAATAGTATGTTTGTGTGGATGTTTTCTAAGTTTGGAGTGTGAGTGGTCAAGTTGATATGAAAAGATATTGGTATCTTAGTGGTTAGCAGTTTTTAAACTTTGACTACTGCTATATAACTCTTAAATATGTATGTGGATACCATGGTGTGATGTAGTTCATTGTTCTAAACTGGCTGGACTGTAAAATTTATAAGTGCTTCACTAGTCCTACTGACTTCAGTTCCTTTGATAGTAAATGTTAAATATAAGATAACAGCACTTTTAGACATACAAGAAAGCAGTAAGGGAATTGACTTATCAACAAATGTTCCTGCCTCTGCATCCAAGTCCCTTCTTATTTCTCTTGGGATGGTAATTAGGGATGAATTGTCACCCTTCAATTATTAACAATATTTCTGTGTTTTTTTTTTTTTTGGTTTTTTTCCTGTCTTTATTGGATGCCTTGCAGCTGTGGCTTAATGCTAACACCAAGTTTTTGGCTGCAAAAGAACAAGAGAAAATGTAGCTTGAACAATTACACTTAATGGTCTTTAGGCCCCTGTTATGAATCCAAGAATCTTAAAAGATAATTCCTTTTCTGTGTGTGTGTGTTTGGCAGTTAGCAATTTGTAATCTGTTGGAATCGAAATTTTTGCAATTTTTTTTTACTTATCACTTTTAAGTTTTTATATTTCCAGTGTTATCCTCAGTCTGTTTTAGTCCCACTAAGTTCTCTCTCTCTATCTATATATAAAAACGCACTTCCGCCATATTAACCATTGCCAAAGTTTCTGCAACTGTACAACTGGGTACTTTTGACAATTCTAATGCCTTTATTTTGCCAATCAATGGGCATAAAATTATTTGTCATTAACCACAAAGGTAATGGAGTTTCCTTGTAATACCCTATCTTGTTGATTAATGAGGTAAAAGGCATCACTATGCAAATATTGGTAAACAATCAAGATTTGCTAATTCTTGAATAACTATTTGAGATTTTTTCCCTTTGCTTTATTTACTGTATTATTAACTTATCTAATATACTCTGTACTTTCCTGTTTTAGAAAGGAACTTCATCCCAACATTATAACTAAACTCTAGTCTTGTTTCTGTAACTAATCAATTTAGTTGACCTTTCACTTAATTTCTGTAATCTTTGTTGTTGATATCTTTATCTTTTCAACTTATTTTCCATTGCTGTATATATATTTTAATTGCTTTAGATAATTACCTTGTCCCAAGTTTTATACCCTCCCCATTCTTTTTAATATCTAATCCAAACTGGAAGTAATTTATTATGCCTGTCTGACTCGGCTCCGAAAGTTCTTTGAACTTGCAAAGTTGAAGTCAACATGAACAATAATAATACCTTGCAGTTTGTTTCCACAGTGCTATGTAAATTTCAAAAGACCATATTTTGAAGCTACTCCTCGAGCATGGCTGTATGGCTTTAGAAGTTTACTTTCCAGCCATATGATTTTGTGTTCAGTCTCCTTGCATGATGCATTGAGCAAGTTTCTTCTATAGCCCAAGGCCAACCAAAGTGGATTTGGTAGAGGGAACTTGAAATCTCTTTGCGTGTGTGTGTGTATTTATATATCTTTGTCTTCACATCCTGTGATAGTTGTAAATGAGCATCATCTTCATAAAAGTAAGATCCTTAATTCCCAGCCTTATGTGAAAACATCTCCTACTACGGGGAAATACCCCTTGTTTGGAAACAGGTGAGGGTTAGCAACAGGAAGAGCATCCAGCCATAGAAAATCTGCCTTAACATATTCTGTCAGATCCATGGTAGCATGGAAAAGTGTTAAAATGTCACATATAATGGCTAGAAACATTCAGTACATTTGAGTGAATAAGAATGCCTGTTTAGATGGGAGATGCAAGAGGTGAGAAATGTAGATTTCACCCTATACAACATATCGTCTACTTTCAAGATATAAGATGCAAGTGCCAGAAAGTACAGTTAAAATTTCTGGATATTTTTATATGATGAAAAAAAAATAAGTTGCACATCACACTAGAAAGAATTCTAAGTGTATGCAAGGAAATATAAAAAAAAAAAAGTCTCTAAGTTTGACCTTACCTTAATGTTACTTCCATGTAAGTTTTTAACCAAAAGAATATTTTGGCAGGAAGCCTAGTTTGTTCAGCAGTGAAAAGATTGGTATCATGATGTCTTGTTAGAATCTGGTCATTTTGGTGTGACGACACTTAATCAAATTGAGGTAGGCTGTAGTTATATAGTAAAGCATATTTGGCAGGAAGAATATCCCCACATTATATAACCGTGTTCCTAGCTGATGTCACAGCACACTTGATGTTTTTTGCCATGAGTACCAGTTGGCATAAAAATAAGGTTATTGTCTTGTGTTTATTGAATAACAACCTTATCTTGTGATTGCCACAAGAAAAATACAACTTGATGGTCCACTCCGAAACATGTGGAAGAATCGGTTCTAATACTAGTTAACATCTTTATCCTGAACACCTTGTTATGCGTCTACTATCCAAGTAGCAGTGAATACATCCAGTTTTTAGTCCAACTTTGAAGTTGTCTTTGCTTTGTTCAAATCAATATTTGAAGAGAAAATTATTACATTTTCTTTCACATTCATTAGGTATTTGTTCTAACTTATGGCTTTATCTGCTCTGCTTGTTACCTTTTAATAGTTTGTCCTTGTTTTGGAAGCCCAATCATTTAGAAATAGATTTTTGTTTAGATCTTCTATATCTTGTTCTTGTAGTTTGATGCTGTTCAACATTTATCATCTGTTGGAATTTCTGGTTCAAACTTCATAGCATTCTCTTTGTAAGTAGATACTCTTTAAGTATCATTACACCAGTTTTGTAGGGTAAGTTCATCTTCTGAAGAACTTTCATGTGCTTCAGGATAGTATACTAAACAGGATGGATGCACTCTTATAAGTGTGCCTCCTTGTTTGATGAGCACTTATTTATACTTCTGTTCTATGAGAATTTCTGGTCTAAGCCATCTATTACACTTATATCTTTGATAGACAACCATATTTTTGTAAAGTTAGGACAAGTGCCCTGCTAATTTGGTTTTTGAAGTGTATGTCTTTCTTTGTAAGATTCACACTCTATGAGTGCTTTTCTAGCAATATGCACAGCATTCAAATGACTTGTTACAATGGGAAAACTATCAAAAGTAGGAAGTTTGTTATTTAGAAAGGAAAATAGGTTGAAATTCCTAAAAGCTTGTTGATTTGAACTAAAACCATGAACACTGAAGGGCATTTTTGTTACTTATGACCTTTTAATGTGACACCCTGTCTTCATTTGTTTCACTTTCTCCCTGAATGTCACTTTGTTCATTCAGCTGCATATTACATTGAAATGGCTTTAAAACCTTTGGAGCAACTAGGGAACTCAGTCAAGCCAGACAGTCCTTCTTTGGTGCTATGTGCTTAGACCCTGATCAATAACTAATCCTTCCTCTCATCACCAGTTTGACTACTTCGCACTTATTTGCAAATATTTTTGCTTTGCTAGCTTTATTCAAATTATTCTCACTCTAATCAAAATTCAGCAAGTTTCCTGAGATCCTGCAATCATTATTTAACAAATGATTCATCAAATAGAGGCAAATTCTCTCATATGTTCTAATATGTTTGACCATTACTTGTTTTTCTAAACCATTAACTTAACCAGGACCTGTCTATCTTTCAGTCATATTTCTTTTGTGTTACACATGGTCCCCATTGTGATATCTGGTGTTTTGAAGCTCTTCTAGTCTTTTCAAAAGACTCACTTTTGAAGTAGGTTTTCCTAGAGCATTCGTTCAAATTGTCCATGAGTCTGAGTTGTAGAGATTCCATGCAAAGCCAGTGGCTGATTAAGCAACGTGTATGCTAGACTTGAATTTTTTTACAAACCTAACTGGTTAGATGTATGTCCATAAGAATTATGTAAAGTTCCTAACTTAGAACAGTTTCAAGAAGTTTACAATCTGTGTGTCTCAGAATTCACAGTGATGTTTAATCATATAATTACCTGAGGGTTTTACACTGTATTAGTTCTGACAATCACATTTAGATCTTAGTTGTCAAACATTTTCTTATTGTCAGTTAGAAAATTCTTAGACGAACCAAAGTATGATGAAAACCAGTGTTTAAAAAGTTGCACTTGGGATTACATATGATACATCTCTTGTCAAGAATCTTCACAGCCACACTGCATTTGGTTGCATAATTTATCAGATGAAAGATTTTATGTCCATGAATTTTCTTTAGGTCCATAACTGCAGTCTCATTGGAAACAGTTGTCAATGAGAAACCCACGACTGGAATCTGCTACTGTTTTCTTCTTAATCTTAATGTTCTTTGAATATTGTCATTGACTTATTTTCAGTCATGAACATGAGTTGCATAGTCATTACTTTGAATGTCAAACCACTTACTGTTTCTCATTCTCTGCTGTCATATTTGCTCTTTGGAAAGCTCTAAATGCAAGTACATGTTCAAGAAACAATATTTTTGAATGTTTTCAGTTGTGCAATTATTTTGTCAAATTCAATCAAATAGTCTGCTTTTGAGTTATCTGATAGTCAAATATGGTTAAAACCTGAATATTGTTTGAGCTTTAGATAACTCACCTAATTTGTCATAGTTTTGTATGGTCATTAAAAATTTTTCTGGATCCATTTTCAAGTGCCTTCTTTGGCATTGCTTGTCATGGACCGAAATAATGTAACTACCAATTTCTTCTCAACATTGTATGCTGCATCCCAGTACATCATCTCTTTCCCATGTTCTTTATTTTGTAGGCACTAAAGGCAAAGGGTTAATGTTTCTTGTCATTTTGTTAGCTATGTTCTACTATTAATGTTAAACACAGAAAATATATTCTCAATTTACTATGTAACTATATAAAATTTTCAGCAAACAGTTTTGTTATAATGTCACCGGAAACTTACCCAAAACGCAATTTGTTTAATGTATGTCTTGTAATGTTTGTTCTACACCAGAGCAACTTGTCTCAACAGAATATGGCTGCCACCAAAATGTAAGCAATACTCAAAAACAGAATGATCTCTTTCTCAAACATAATGTACAGTAATCTAACACCATACAGAAAAATAAAACAAAATAACAAGAAATATATAAATGTGCATGTATGTGCTTATTAATATTAAATGCTTTTAATTTTTTTCTAATTTCAGGCATGTATTGATGACAAAATTGACATGGTGAAGTTTCTTGTTGATAATGGTGCTGATGTTGATGTCTGTGATAATGAAGGTTGGACACCTCTTCATGCTACAGCTTCATGTGGCTTTACTGACATAGCACAGTAAGTTGCTTTATTTACATCACTGAAGTAAATTGAAGTTTACATTGAGTTTTAGTTGCTGAACTACAGTCATATACAACAACCTTTTCCAAATTTACTACAGTCAAAGGATTGTCTCTTGATTAAATGTTCATTGTGCATGCTTAAATCAGTCCAACTTAAAATAAATGCTGTTTCCATCATTTCACAGTTTGTTGGTAATGAGGAAATATCTAAACTTTACAAACCTATGTATGGTTATGTGGTTAACTTGGCTTTAGAACCATTTGGTTATGGATTCAGTCTCACTGTGAGACATTTTGGGGCAGTGTCCTCTATAGTCTTGGGCTTACTTAAGTCTTGTAATTGAATTTGGTAGATGAAACTGTCATGTGTGTACATGTCTCTTTGCCTTGACATATGCTTACAGTAAGCAAACATCATCATACAAGTTGTATCACTTGCAATCTCTTGTGAAAACATGGCCAGCCTTTATGCTATGTTTATATTGGAAGGACTAAAGAAGATATTGACTTGCTTGGAAACAAGTAAGAGTTGTCAACAGGAAGGGTATCTGGTTATAGAATTTTATCTGATCAATGCAAGCATGAAAAAAGCTAACATTAAAATGATTGAATTCTACCAATGGTTGTGTGGACATAAAATGGGTAGAAAGAATAAGAGAAAATCATTTCCCTCCTTCATATATGTTTCAGCATGTTGCTAAACTTAGCATATATCAGAGCCTATCAGAGTAGATTATCTCATTGATTTTACTTATACTTTGTCTCGATGCTTTATAGTGAACTGCAGTTTGGTTTCATTTGTGCTTTTCTTTTCATTGTTCTTTCTTATTTGTCCATTAATAACTAACCAGTTGATCAACATGTTGGAGCATGAGTTTCTTTGTGGTATTGATTCGTATAAGTTTGTCAATATTTTGTTATTTCTTTTGGTTTTTCATATTGTTGTCTTTTTTTTTATCAATATTTTTCCTTCAATAATGCTTTAAGCAAATTTATATAATTGTTAACACGTAAATATTTTACTGGTTTAAATCATGAGATGTATATGTTTTTTTTTTTTTAAATAAATAAATCAAATTGTCATTTTTCTTTTTATAAGTATCAAGGTCATGAGATTAACATCAATCTACTGCTTTGCTAATGAAAGATTAATGGTGTCACACATACACTGCAATGTTACATAATAGAAGAGAACTGACATAAAATGTAACCATATATAGCATTGGTTATTTATTTGAGAGTAGCACAGTTATAGGTAAATGTAAAACAATCAGAATATACTGACCACCTGCATATCTAAATTGTCTTGTTATATGGTCTTGATTACTAACGGCAATGTCTTATTTGCTGCTGTTAGTTTTTATTTCTAGCAGGAATTCTTAGACATATTCTTGGAAATCATTATTAAGATGATGTCTGGAACATTTTAAAGGGTTCCTATACACAAAATTATAAATATGTAGTGAAAAGGGATCTTGATATTGTATATCCTCTAATTGTTAGACTAATTGAACGTGGTATTAAATGAATGGTTTTTATTTTGGACTTGAATCCTCTTTGAACAAAGGCAACATTTTTTAATTAAGTTAGGTTTGTTTATTGACAAATACTGAAAAAGTTTTTAAAATAATTTAAAATGGACTTCTTTACCTCTTAGAGAAAATGCCAAAATTGTCTTTTATTTTAAAGCCAGTTTTGAATTCAAGTAAAAAAAAAACCCTTTTTTTTTAAACTTTTTTTGAAAATTGCTAGATATGGCAAAGTGTTGTAGAGTGTCAGTTAAAAATGTCAGTGGTTCAAGCAGAGTGCTGTATTGACAAACTAGATTGAACCACCTAGCTGTGGCTTGTATTGCACTGTTTTCAGGAGTAGTTATGTTGGTTTGTCATGATTCAGTTCAGGTAATCTTTGGATAAGGTCATGGGAGACTACATTTGATTGACTTTTTTCATTTATTAGATCTAGTATCTAGTTTTGGTTACAAGCTGCTTATAATGATTGGTTGGTGTACAACTCTAAAAAGACATCACCCACTCAGCATGAGCTGACTGTATTATTCAACTTAAAGGAAATCTGTGATAACTTGTTTTTATAAACAGTATTTGTCATATCATCCTCATTTGCCAAAAGCGAAAGTATGACTATTTTGGTTCAGCTTTTATAGTGACTAAGAATACATTCATGTTGCAGAAATTGGGGAAATGAAACTAAATAATTAAGGTTGGGAAAGCAGTTCCAGAGAGATGTAGATTAATTCTTTTGTTACTATATTTGTAATGAAACGCACTGCCTATTTATTTCATTACAATATCCTTTCATTTGAAATTAAGAATTTTGAGGGCTTTATAATAAAGTAACTGATTTCATCATTATTAAGATAATGTCTGGAACATTTTAAAGGGTTCCTATATGCAAAATTATAATGGACAGTTGTAATTTAAATGTTTTAAAACAGTTGGTTTGTATTAAAAAATCAGAGGTCAGTTGAGTTTCAGAAGTGTTTATGAAGAATTTATAGATATACTTGATGGCAGCATTTATACATCTTAGTAAAACCACTGGAGGATGCATAATTAATCCTCTTTTTCATCATAATACATTCCTCATCTTGCCTTTATATAACCTATGCCTGCAATGTTTCAGTTATTCTTAAAATCAGTTGTGATAGCCAAAGAGAGGACTTAACTCATACATAAAACCAAAGTACTAAACCTCTTTAAATCACGAAAAATTATAATATAAACTTGGGAAATTTTCAATTGACTAGATTTGTTGCTTGTGATTTTGATATTCCTTACATGCCTTTCACCTGTTATAGGTTCAGTGTATAAGTACTATTTTGTTTTATATAAAATCCTAAGTCCCAGTATTTATGAATGAATGGCATCTGTGTATTACTAATGTGAATAAGGTAATAAGCTCTCATTTTTCTTAATCCTCAAATTTGCAATTTCTGACTGTTTATTCCGATCATACACAAGAATGAAATAAAACTTTCAGCAGTTATGTGAGGAAACTGACAATTTATATTTCTGTTTAACTATTTTGAAAGCTTATCTTCATTATTTCATATTTCTTGGGTGATGCTATGACATTTTTATTCGATTGTTTAGTCAGAGAGGGAAGGATTGCATTTATTACAATTTGTTGTTTTTGAGGATCTTTGAGACAGGTTAGCAGGAGAAATTTATCCTCAAACTGAAAACCAGGTTGGAATGCTTGCAGTAGATTAAACTCTACTAAAGGCATCCAATGAGCAAATGGTGGTGTTAAACAAATGATGGATTAACACTTATCCAAGAACTCAGAACACAGTGTTGGAAAAAAATGCTGCAAAACATCTTGTCTGACACTAACAATTCTTTCAGTTCACTGCCCTTGACTGGTATTTCATTTTATTGATTTCAAAAGTACGAAAGACAAAGTTGATCGCAGTGGGATTCAAACTCAGAGTATAGAGAATCAGAGAAGAAACAACAAAGGCATTTTGTTCCATGTTACAGTAGTAGTTATGATACTGTACAAATCAACCTTACATTTGTAATTTAATTAAACTGTGTTGTAATTGGTATATTCTGATTGCCTCCAGTTATATATTTCTCTATGCTGCTCAATATTCAGTTTTCTTATTTCTACAGCCATTCATTACTATTGAAGAGGAGTTTTTATTTCATTTCTCTTGCTCTGATAAGATGGATAATTTTAGCAAGCTTTACAGTCTGTCCTGTGTGTGTGTGTCTACATGCAAACTAGGATATCATACATCTTGCCTCTTTTTAACAGAGCAGGTGACTACCTCTTCTGCTCACCCTATTATTTGAACATCTGTCTCATATAACTTACAACTCTTATCAATAAAATATGCTAATGACTGATGTTAGTGTTAAGTTACATTATAATTTTATCAATTTCTAATTGTTTAACTGAAAGAAAGTTTGAAAATGTTGAAATCTTAGTTTTTATGTGATTATCAAATTGAAAAAAACTATTATTACAAGATGTATGCAGATGCATTTAATAAATTGAACTTCAAGTGAGACGAAAATAGTTTTTGTGAATAGTATGAATTTTTTCCAAGATAGCATAATTGCAATTACATGAATGCGTTATCCTGCTAATACTAGTAAGGAATAGTTAAAAGAATGTCCAACCATTGTCTTGTACCTCAAGATATAATGATAAAGCTGTAAGAAATTTGAACTGAAGAGAATGTGCCCCTTGGTTTACAAAACCCTTCAATGTATTGCCTCTGATATGCAATAAGACCTTAAATATTTCAAATAGTTTTTATTATAAAAATACAGTAGGACTTTTATTATGTTCATTGAATGGCTATAGAGGTCCAGTGAAGTAAAATAGTAATCTAAGGGGTCCATCGGTAAAAAAAAAAAATGCTGAGAACCACTGCTTTAAATGAAATAGTTGGCCATCTGATAATTGACTAGTCTATGTTAGTATTGGTATTATTGTTACATGGTTGTCCCTGATTGAATAGATCTACCTTTGATAAAACATGTCTTGTCTTCCTTGAAAATGTGTGACCCTAACACTACATCAGAAATAAATTTTATAGTAGGCAAAGTTTTGGGTTTTCCAGATTTTGAACTTTAATGGGTTAACCATCCTTTACACTATAGAAATCATATATATACACTCAAAACTTCATTACCTTTAACTGCAGAAAGCAGTTTTATATACCAATCAATCATTTTTGTAATATATCAAGCTTGGAATAACATGACTTGTAGAAAATACTTCCTATTTTTTTAATAGATATTTAACATCATTATTGGAATAACGATAGAATTTAGTTTTGCAGTCAAAGAGTTAACATGTATTTTAATCATTAGTTGGCACAGCTCTTTTTGTTGTCTTTTATGGTACCTCAAGGGAAGTATTAGGAATGGTGGGGATATGGTTTAAAATTTTTGTGTATCATCATCTCAAATGTTTTTAAAACTGATTATCTGAAAGTCAGATATTGTCAGTTCTAACAAGAATGTCCATGCATCTGTATTCTTGATATGCATGCTTGATTTAAATTGAACAAAAAGCTGGTAATTAACTTGAACTATTGCTAAAGTTGTAACAATGTTATAAAGCAAATTTTAGTTGATATTTCATCATCATCATCATCATTTAACATCCGCTTTCCATGCTAGCATGGGTTGGACGGTTCAACTGGGGTTTGGGGAGCCCGAAGGCTGCACCAGGCCAGTCAGATCTGGCAGTGTTTCTACAGCTGGATGCCCTTCCTAACGCCAACCTCTCTGAGAGTGTAGTGGGTGATTTTATGTGCCACCGACACAGGTGCTAGACGAGGCTGGCGAACGGCCACGCTCGGATGGTGTTTTTTATGTGCCACCGACACAGGTGCCAGACGGGTTCAAGAAATTCCTTTCAAACAAGGTAGTTCATTTTCTTTTCTTTTTCAAATGAAAATTTCAGTTTCTGCTTTTGATGTTGTTGACCATGTATTCTGACCACTGACAAGTTTAGTTTTATACTGTCTAGATTCTGGTAATTGACTACAGTAGAGATGGGTAGTTATTTTTGGTCAGAGCATGAGGGTTGGTGTTTGCCTTCATTTTTTATTGATGGGCAAACTGGCAGAGTCAAGATGTTTTTTTTTGTTTTTGTTTTTTTTACCCCTTAGTTCAATTCCCACTGGGATCAACTTTGCATTTCATCTTTTGAGGGTTAATAAAAGAAAGTACTGGGGTTATTAAAGAGGCATATGCCAGCATGTGGTTGTTTCAGCTCTCTCAGAGTATATGGTGGGTTTTTTTCCCTCCTTCATTGTCTAGGGTGAGTGAGAGAAATAATGATTTTAGGATGCTGTTGTGTTCAGGGCTGGAGTGGCTGTGTGGTAAGTAGCTTGCTTACCAACCACATGGTTCCGAGTTCAGTCCCACTGCATGGCATCTTGGGCAAGTGTCTTCTGCTATAGCCCCGGGCCGACCAATGCCTTGTGAGTGGATTTGGTAGACGGAAACTGAAAGAAGCCTGTCGTATATATGTGTGTGTGTGTGTGTGTATATATATATATATATATATATATGTGTGTGTTTGTGTGTTTGTCCCCTTAGCATTGCTTGACAACCAATGCTGGTGTGTTTACATCCCCGTCACTTAGCAGTTCGGCAAAAGAGACCGATAGAATAAGTACTGGGCTTAAAAAGAATAAGTCCCGGGGTCGATTTGCTCGACTAAAGGCGGTGCTCCAGCATGGCCGCAGTCAAATGACTGAAACATGTAAAAGAGTATATATATATATATATATATAACTGGATGTTTGAGGTAATTTTTTTATGTTGTAGTATGGATTTTTAGGGTTGAAGTTAGATGTATCAACAAATGAAGCATCTTCCATCTGCAGGTGGTCTTTCGCCCCTTTTTTTTTCTTTTCCATTTTTGTTTTTGTGTATGTAATCTATGGGCATGGTGTTATATAGTGACTACATCATTTTGTGTTCCCTCTAGTATAGGGTTGATGCACAGGAATTAGTAAGGCTCTGGTAGAGCTGACATAATCTTTGATTAATATACCGTTTGTACATAGTATTCTTGTTGTTTCCTACTGTTGGCTAAATGTGGTACCAATGAGTGTTCTCAGTATGTTTGTGCATTATTTTACTTCATTTACTGTTTTCACATCAGTTATGGTGTTGTATGTAACCCTTAAGATTTTCTGTCTTCTGTGTCTGGGGTATGTTTGTTTTCTCATGCCGCTAGTAAGAAAAAGGGATACAGTGAATTCTAGTAGATGCTATTTTGTTGTTTGAAGCTGCAGGTTTCTATGGTTCAAATAGTTATATAACTGTGTCTAGTGAGTAGTAGGGAGATGTATCATGTTATCTGCATATGAGGTGTGTATATATTTTGGGGAAGGTGTGGGAAAACCATGTAAAGAGATAAAGACTGAAAGAGTTGGCGAGAAATGCAGATTTTTGTGGAAGTGCTAGTTGAGTGTTTTTGTACAATACATAGGCTCTGTGACCTAGCCAGCATTTTGTTTCTTTAACGGTTCAGCATTCAAGGTTTATGAATATAATTCCCACAATATTCAATATTTCTTTAAGTTTTTGTTAGATGATTGTTAGGGAATTTTGCTGCTAATTTTAGCAGACCATGTTATTGTGGAGAGGCACTTTGTTGGCTCATCTTTCTGTGTCCATACTCTTAACAAGATGTTAATTTATCAATGTCTGTTGTGAATGTCTATTAAGTAGTTATTTCATTTACCTATTAACTTTGGCTACACTTGTCCTACTCCACAAAAGATGAAAAAATCATCTCTGTATAATAATGGCTGATATAAATATTGGTTGCTTTGTTAGTTGATTCCTCTAGTCATCCTTTACATCGTATAGAAAGTAAAAAAGAAGAAAGAAAGAAAGGAAAAATACAGTGAGAGTTAACATCAGGTTGAGGGTAGATAAAAGGTTTGGTGATATGCAAGGAGTAGAGGAATGCTACACTCACACACACACACACATACACACAATGAACTGAAGAAGAGGAGAGGTAGTAAATGAGAGTAATTAGGGAGGAGTTATTCAAATGAGAAACTTGTTTTAATTTGAAGATAAGTATTTTTATTTGGAAAATTAGTATTCATTTAAGTACCAGGAAATTTGATAAATGTTAAATTACAATTATCATATATCAGTCATAATTCCTGATACCACCCACAGTAGAAAAAATATATCTCTCAAGTTACATTTTGTCAAGATGTTGCTGATAGTTAGCTAATGAATACAGATTTATTGAAATCAGCTATCCTCTTATTTGATAGGTATTCTTTTAGAGAAGATGCAGAATTGGTTAGATGTTCATTCAACCTTTGTTTGTGAATTGCTTGTAAAAATGTAGGGTTGCTTTCAAACCTTGATGTGGTCTATTTTAATCTTGTTTTAGTAGATTTCATTCATAGGATTTGCCTCACAGATTTGAATCCTATTAGTTGTATCTTTCTTATTAGAAAATGTACTATATTGTCAAATTAGTGATTAATTTTTTAAAAACTGAGTTGTCTTTAAAGTTTTAGTGTTTTACTGTAATACTAACTGGCATTATTATTATTATATTACTGCACAATGCAATTGTACCATCCTGTTATTATTAATACTTATATAATGCCAGTTTTACAGTAAGTGAATAGTATGAAACAATAATACATCAGGCATTCATTGTTATCAGGTTTTTGCTCTTTTGTATACCATTATTGCACACCAAAATAAAAGCATTAGCAATTGCACCCGTAATTGTTTTCAAACTCATTTAGTCAACATTGTCTTTTAAAATACGAGATTGAAACAGTTATTTAGCCATAATGTATGCTTTTGAAGCATTATCTCCTAATTGAATTAGAATCAATTCATGTATTTAAGCAGTTTGTAATTACAGTCTACAAAATGTAGCATTCTTACAGCTCACTGTTTTCACACTCATCACCTTGAAATAATCTGAAATGTGTAATTTGTCTAAAGTGAATATATTTGTCTTAGAACAATATATATTTTGCCAAATTTTCTGAGATATTTTAAGACTTTTCAGAGATGATATAAAAATATATTTCTATGATAAACATAATATTTGAATAAACTATATTAATGTATTTCTGTGCTATACACAGAAACCACAGAAACATACAAGTACTGTTTATGCATATGAAATAGTTTCAATAGATTTTCTGGAACAAAATTTAAGTGTCAACATTTCCCACCCAACAGTCATAGAATAATATTGCTGTTAAGTACTTTTGAAAGATTAATGCTATTAAATATTTTGATAAAATCTTTTTCCCAGATTGCTTGGCATGCATTACATAACCAAAACTAATAGTTTGCTCTCTGTTGTAGGCTTCACGTAAAGCTATTTTCTACTTTATCTGTTGGCTGTGATTCTTAATTTAACCTGTTGAGCACTTATGCATGGTCTACAACATAAAATCTCTTATCACATCTCTAATAAATTTCAGTAATTTTTTTATATTCACTAATATCTTTGCAAAAGTACTTCTGGTTTCTTTCAAACTCAACTAGGCTTTAGATCTTGATAGTGCCCTTTTCAGTAATCTCAAAGAAAGAGCCTTGGAACTCGCTTCTGCCCTCACCGAATTCTTCAATCTCTCCTTTCCTCTCTTTCTCTATGTACATACCCTGATCTTTGGAAACAGGGTTGCATGAAAGGTAACCCTTCTTAGCTTGCCAGCTACTGTTCTTTGGCATTTGACTTCCAATACTTCAAAGGTGATGGAACGAGCTGTTAAGAACAGCCTTCTCTCATACCACTAGCAAATCTACTCATATATTCACATACCCTCAAGAAATTTGTTCAAAATGTTGTTGCCACAGTAATCATCAATAAAACTTTTAACTGTGTCTGGTACATGAATCTCATGTTATAACTGCTTATCTATCATTTCTTCTATCAGGTCATTAAGAATGAAATGTCTGATTTTGAACTGAAAGTTTATTTTATTTCAATAAAAAAGCAATGCAGTTAATGAAAGTATGCACCTAAATTATCAACACTATTTTGCCATTTTATTGGTAGCTTATTTATGCCGGCAGCGAAGAATTCTGGAGAGCAAGAAGTGATGAAATCACAAAAGACTGTTTTTGCATCTTCTTCAGATTTTTTTTCTGATGCATATGGTGGATGACAGAATACTTCCAAGTTTAGTTCCTGTAGCTTGAGTAGTGTTCTTTGTTCAACATGTGGTCGAGCATTCTTAGAAGAGAATTGGCCTGTGTCTGTTGACCAATCTCAGTTGTTTAATTGCAAGTTCATTCATCATTTCATTCTGTTGGTTGATGTATACATTTGCTGTAATTGACTTACCAGGTCTCCTGAAACTGTTGTGGATGACACCAGTGCTGGACTACCAAACTGATATCATTAGCTTTTTTTGGCAAATATTCGTTTTGAGATTGTGTTTTGGCACTTTGTCTCTATCCAACCACCATGCAGAATACTTGCTATTGTTGAAAAGAATCCCTTTTTCATCACACATAAGAATACAATGCAAAAATGGTTTGTTTTTATGCTGTAACAGCAAGTTTCAAGATGACTTGTCATTTGATGCTTGTGCAGTTCGTGTGGTACCCTCTTGTCCAGCTTCTTTACCATGCTGATTGGTTTCAGATGGTCCAATACAGTTGGAATTGAAACATCAAACCTTGCTGCTAACTCGCGTGTAGTTTGAGATGTATCTACTTCCACTACAGTTTCCACCTCATCATTTTCCACCTCATCATTTTCCACTTTGGCTTTAGGTCTACCATGGGGCTGATTTTCAGGAGTAAAGTCACCAGACTGGAACTCCTCAAACTCTTGACGTACAGTGTGCTCATTCGCCACATCTTCACCAAGCACATCATTGATGTTTCGAGCTGTCTGGGCTGCGTTGGTTCCAAGACGGAACTCATATTCATAAACAACAAAAATTTTTGATCTATCCATGGGTTCACAAAAATTGATTTATAAGAGAAAACTCGTAATATAATCAGACATCATGAATTGCATTTCAAAAAGTGATGTAACTCCTCAGTGTTGTAAAACAAAGAATTGTGAGGATAAAACATTCGAGTTAACAACTGTCAAACTTGGTGCATCAGAAAATCGGACATTCCATTCTTAATCACCTGATATTACTACAGATACCTCTACCTCTTCAAGCTGACTAATTTTCTGCCACTTTAATTAAACCACATGTGACTAACTTTTCATTCTTCATCTCATTGCCCACTCTCTTTCCAGTCTTCAAAATCAGCACATGCCCACTACATCCAAAATATTAGTTGTTTAGAATTCCCCACTTGGACATGTTTCTCAGCCTATTGACTTGCACCATACAATTGAAGTGGTAGGTTAACAGGATCAATTGCACTGATCTTAGAGGGGCTACAAAGGCCATGTGCATAGCCCTTACTTCCTTACCAAACCAGTAAGTGGGGAAAAAAAGGGTTCGACCATTGATTTAAACATATATTCCAATGCTCTAAAAGGTATTATAATCCATTCAACATCATATCACTTCCTTGGTTCTAACACTCAATATAGTTCATACAATAAATACGTATTGTTTACTTGCTCAAGTGTTCCTTGACAATATATCTCTATATTCATCTGAAACACTGCAAATTAAAATAAATTGATGATTCAGCGGTGGTGCCCCAGCATGGCCGCGGCCTTCGGGCTAAAACATTTTTAAGGATTTTAAGGATTTAAGGAATGTAAGTACTGATAATGTGAAGTGCAGTATAGCAGTTTTAGGATCCAACAGAATCATAATTCATAACCTTTAAATTCCGTTTAAGATCTTCAAACACTTTTGAAGATCTTAAATTTCACCAGTGAACAAGTCATTTCTCTAATGTCAATATCCTCCACTCGGCTCCATAATTTCATGCAGCTAAACATGATTATTTGTTAATGAAGGGAAAAAAGCAATATAAAAAATAAGTACCCAACACCTTTTAAATCATACTGACTTAAAGTTACTGCCCATTCATAAACAATACTTAATATCACTACTAGTTAAGCACACCAAAGACTGGTGTGCAGTGTACCAACTCTGTTAAACTCTGATAAACTGTTAAAATCTCCATTGACATAACCTGTCAAATGAGATAGCTTTCAATTCATTCTTGTCTTCTGTCCTTGTTAGAATATGCAGGTTCTTCTGTCACTTTACTCTGCATATGTAGCATCCTATGCCTTCTGACCTCACAATTATATTTTCCTATGACTTCAGATATTTTGTCTCTTGACAGACATCAAATCTTATGCACCCAACTTGGTACAAACAAACTATTCAAGATGTCTTTTGCACCCCCATGTCCTCTGCATGCACATACATAAGTACACCTGTTCATGCAAGGTGGAATTAGAATATTAAGTTTCTCTACCTTGCACAACCTCCATGTTTAACTGTTACATACATGTCTGTATATTAGGCAAATGCCAAACACTCATACATTTGAAAATAGCTATGACATCCATGTGTTCACCAAACTCTAATTTGGATATCAGCATGCTCTCACCATCATACACTTTTCAAACAACCAGTCACTGCATGATTGAATACACACTGTATAATTTTTTGAAAACTAACATATCACTAGGTGCAGTACATGCGAATTGCTCTGAAGAGTTCTTTTGTCTAGCTAGACCTGTGCTGTGAATCTGCTTGCACAGAACTGACTCATGTATGCAACAACCAATCTTACTAATGTTTCAGATTGATTGAAGATGGTGTGAATGTACTCAAAGACAACATATAGATGTTCCATATATTGTGATAAGTAGAGAGAAGCAAAAAAACAGGTTAATAACATAAGGCTATACAATTCATAACTAGTCAGAAAAACCTGTCGCACAATCAGCTACATTTCGTATGATATTGACCATTATCATATTAAAATGAGAGAACTCTCTTACCTGATCTATTTATTCTGCTGTGATAAGAATTCTTTATATTATAAATACCCAAACTAGTCATTGGTTTTGAAATTATTTCTTCCTTTGTACATCATTCAGATACTTGTTTTTATTATTCATGCTTGCTATCTTTGTTACCAAGTGTTTTTTTTTTTTTTTTTCTCTAAATTCTGCTTGCCCACTCTAATGGTATTTTAGTTTTACCTAACTTTTTGGCAAATAAACAAAATTGTTTTACCAGGGAAACTTAATTTTTTTTTATATATTTCACTTTTGTTGCACTAATTGATTTTTAGAATTAACAAGGAAAAATAGTGTATTGTTAAAGATTGCACCATGAAAATAAGTGGTAGGTATAAAAGAGTATATGAAAAGAGATAATATACCAACAGGTGCTAACATTTTTATCGTTTTATGTTTTTTTATATCTGCATTCCTTGCTGTATCTAAATATAAAAATAATGTATTGGTTTTATGAGTTGGCCAGCATTATGCAATAACTGAAGAACTGAATGATTTTATTAACTTTTTAACACACAAGCATCATGCAAATATGGAAATTAAATTCCTGCAGTGTAATTCTGGAAATCACTTAGTTGAAAGAATTTTCCCCACTGAAATTAATTCAATCTCCACACATGGCTTTGCAATATATCTACTTCTGTGCCCATTTCATTCTATATCAAGTATACTATTATGTTTCATCCATTTTATGTGATTTATCTAAATCTCTCTTCTCTCTCTCACACACACGCTTTTTTTTTTTTGTTACACGTTTAATGTGTACAAAAGTAAGATTGATTTTTATCATCTTTGTTTATGGAAGAACAAAAGGAAACTAATGAAAATAGAGTAAAATTCATTCCTCCTCCCTGCCATGATAGTAATGATTTACAAGTACTGTTTTAGTATTTGCTTTTCATCAGTAGCCAGAGATAAAAATTGCGATGGTTTTATTTCTTTGTAAATCTTTCACTTTAAAGAATTCCTACATATATTGGATTTAACACTTTATTTTTATAGAAGATAGATAAAGTTTTTTTTTTGTATCAGCTCCAACTCTCCAATATTGTTGGGTGGGTGTGAAATTTATATACCTAGTAATTTATTTCTCAAGTGCTAGCTTGCCACCCAAAATGCAAACTCCCTTCCCTTGCCTTTGTAAGGAGGGGGTGTTTCACTAGCCATATGATATCCCTATTGGAAATAACTCTATGTTCAATTTAGTCAGATTAGTACTTATGACTGCTGCTTCTAGTTAGCTGTCTGCTAACTAGTGATAATACTACTGCTACCACTGCCAACTTTTCTAGGTGAGCTAGTGGGAGAATAAATAAGTTTTGTATGAGTCACTTTCGCATTAGTTCCCTCCAAACATCCACCATCCTTCTCTTCCTTTTTCTCTCTCCCTTCCTCCACCTTCTCAGATTGTGAAACAAATAACAAGTGACTTGGGTCCATTTTTCTCCCTCTTTACACAGCATATTTCTTGTGCTTACAAAGAAAAATACTTTATTTGTGCTAAATCTCTGAACAGTGGTAGTAGAAGTTGTTTTGCTATGGTGCATGGCTGGAGAGATTCTCCAGCCACATGATGATACTTAGAATATTGTCAGTGATCATAGTAGCAGCAGTGGTAGAAAATCTAGCAGCAGTAGCATTGCAGATTTTTGGTATAAGACTATTAAGCCTTATTTTATTGGATTCTAAAAAGTTTTGTAATTGCTTTTATTTAATTATTGAGAATTCTTAGTTTTCTGTATCTTAGTCCTTTTTCTTTTAATAATACATGGTGTTACTTAGGATAAAAGATTTCATTTTTCAAAATAATTTAGTAATTTAAAAAGCCTAAGAACATTACTTTTTTTATTTGAAACATCTGTTATCTTCTACTTTTTTCCTTTTTGTGGAATAGTTTTATTAGAATGTAAACAAGGTTTTCTCGATAAAAGATTTAAAAAGCCTTATATATATTATTCTATTGAAATAATTATTTTTCTATGTTTGACTCTCAAGCAAGCAATTTTAACAAATAATTATAGCCACTTTTAATCTTTATAGTCCAACGTACCTTATCACAAAGTTCATAATTAATTATACTTGTTAATTTCCTGTTAGGAATGAAAAATCTAACACTTTGGACACTTGTTCTTATGGTACTTTTTGGTTATCTTATCCCCATTAAAAAATTGGATTATCTCCCCAGCTAAAAATATTGTTTAACCCTTGATAAAAGAAAAAAACTTAATAAACATGAAAAGTGAAAAGATTAAATGTCTCATTGAATCTGATAATATTTTAACAACAAATCATACAGAACTGAAAAAATTAAACATTTTATTGAATCTAATAACATTTTTATAACAAATCATACCATGCCTATTGAGGAGGCCAAAAGTCAATGTGTTAAAGTATTGAATCAAAAGGATCTAACCCAGTCTCTTGTCACCACATAAACTCGATATTTTAGTGGGGACATAACCCAATTTTTTTAATGGGGGTGAGATAACCCCAAAGTACTGTTCTTTCTTGGCAAGAAAGAATATGGAAACTAATACAATGGTTGCAGTGCACCTGAGCACTCTATACAATAAGCTCATTACTATATTATGGTCACGGGAAGCAACCTTGTTAGTGTCTAAATTCTACAGCAGTTGTATGAGCCAGTGCTTTTCTCAGACATGAGTACACAGGATAGTTGCTTGGGAAGCTCCAGTACTAGACCATGTATGATATGCTTATGCATGTTGGAACCCCATTGCATTGTTTTTCCTAGCAGGGGACTACAATGTTAAGATACCCCTGGTATTAGCTTTCATATTCTTACTTTCTAGAAAAGAAAAAGAAAAAAAATTGAAATACAGTTGTCTCAGACCTTCAATTTTTCATCCCTAATGGCAAATCGACTCATTGTAATACTCCCCCATCCAAACTTTTGCCGATTAACATTTAAAGATGCTGGCTCAGCAGTTTCCATGGTTTCTGGATCATACATTATATTTGCTTGTTGGTAAAATACCTACAATCCAGTTTAAAGAGTATTCAATTATAATTTAAATTTCTACAAGTTGTTTGATCTTGGTTGGACCTGATTTAGCAGATAGACCTTTGATGGAAAAAAAAAAAAAATACCAGCAATACCCTCATATCTTATATTATGTTATACTGTGTAGTTTTAGATGTAATTTTTTGTGGTCAGATGTAACTCAAGTGAAGTTGGACTGTTGTTTCTAACAGGTCAAGCCACCATGTAATGCTCCCCACCTTTTGGCTTGTGTAACTGTTTCAATCAGTCTGTGCCAATAAACATTTGATTTCATGTTTTTTTTCCACTCATCTTTTTATATTCTCTTTTAACTTTCATCACTCTGAGCCATTGCTAATAAAAGTTTGAAGTCAGTCAGTTTGTGTGACTTTCTTAGCTCTTTAACATTTAAACTGGCCATATCTAGCCTAAATATTCTATTATATAGGTTGTACTGATGCATCTCAAATTATCTTATTTTCTGTTTTAAAAAGACACTAACTTTAAATATGTCAAAACATATTTTCAAATTATCAGAAGTTTTTCAGAGTTGTTTACAATTTGTAATGGATGAGCTATTTACTGAGAGTTTGATAGATCCAATGTCAACAATTTTTATAATTGTTTTGTGAAAGTGTCATTCATGAAGCATAGCATATAATAATCACCGAGGTATTAAGTTTTTATAGTTTCATTCACAAAAGCAGCCTTGTTAAATTTTTATTCTCACTCCTTCCTCTTGCATTCAATTTCATATACAATTGTTTTATGATGGATCATAATTGACATCTGTTTTTGATGAATTTTCTCATAGATTCCAATTCACCATTTTTTGTTGTTTTTACTTGGTTTTTTGCTCATGATGTTTCACATGGTTTTAACTGGACCATTTCAGGATTGGTTACATGTCTTTATTACCAGCTGCCTTGTTGGTCATGGGGTTAATGTGTTTATCCTGTAACCAGAATTAAACAAGATTAGGAGTCTCTACTTCATGTCAGTCATGCTAATTAATTATTTACATCTATTCAGTTCAAAATAAAAATAAAATAAGTAATTTTGTCACTCGGAGGTTTGGTAGTAATTATAATTTGCACATAGTTTGATATTGTTACAAGGCTTTCTATTTTAATGCAAGCAATAAACTCCCAGCGAAGTGAGCATTCAACTAATTCTTTTGACTCCTAATACCCTTCAGTAAAGTAAGAACCTGCATATGCCATCTTCCCTCTATCATTTATAATACACACTCATATGCGTTGCATACCACTAATTATGGGTAGTGAAAAAAGTAGAAAAAATATTTGGAATAAATGCACCAGCATTTCTTTAGGATATTACAATCCATGAGAAGAGTGTTTTAGTTGGATTTATAATTTTTATATGATACATTGAGAAAGTTCATGAGACCAAGACAAAACAAAAGTAAGTTCAATAGTAATTTATGACCTTTACTAGTGTAGACCATAAAAGTACACCTGTTAATTTGACATTGTGGAAATCACGTTCTTTTTTTTTTTTTCTGGAAAATCTCATTTTGATAATGATGGTGTAGTTAAAGAGGTATTTAACTTTACTATTCAGTTACTAGTGATGCATAACATTATTGTGTTGTCACAAGAGAAAGTTTATATATTGAGCATACTTATTTTAGTTTTGTTTTAAAAACCCATTTTTATTTTGCATTTCTTTTTTCAAAAGAAAGAAAATCTTCAAATTTTTGTATTTGAGCATTAAACATTCAGGTTCTTGTAATTCTTTTTAGTTTGTGTGTGTGTGTGTTTCTGTTTTCTTTAAACAGAATTTTAAATTTTCAGCAAATCAAATTAAAATGTTTTAAAATCATTTCATTTAGGATTTTGTATTCTATTAATAAGTCTCATTTTACTGAACTGCTATGTTAAGGTTTATAAACAAACCACTTTAGGCTGTCAAATCCTGCAGAAAGACACATGTACAAGATCAGTTTCTACCTACCAAATTCACTAACAAGATATTGGTTGACCTGAAGGTGCCATGCAGTAGGACTGAACCTGAAGCCACATGGTTGTAAGGCGAACTTCTTAACCCTTTTGATACCAACCCGGCTGAGACCACCTCTGGCTCTGTAGTACAAATGTCTTGTTTTCATAAATTTTGAATTAAAATCTACCACCAAACCGTAGTCAAAATTTGTTCCTAACACCAGCTTAATGATAACAAAGTTATTTTACTAATTTCTTTGTTATATTTAAAGTTAATTGAAAGAAACACAGAGCATCTCAGAATAAATACGGTAACAAAAATTTAAGCACATGGCCATGCCTGTGCCTAATGGATCAAAGTAGTGAGACTGTGCCAATGGTTGCATGAAGCTTTTATATTGATAGTTTGATGTCAAACATGAAGTAAGCTGCACTTGGCTAAGCTCATACACTGAAATTTCATAGGGCAAAAATTGTTATGAGCCTGCGCATAGATAGCATTAAATGTGTCATGGCTACCAATGCCTCACTTATATTCTGATTGTTTCCTATCAACAATTACAAACAAAATTTTGTTATCGTTCGTTAGACATTTATTGACATGCTGTCTAGTTTGGACTTGCATGTGAAATAGAAGGAACATTTGTAGGGAAAATGTAATATAAGTGATTTTAAAAAAGTAATAAAATGTTTATCAATTAAGCTTGTGCAGTAGATGTAACTGCTTTTCCTAATGTGATCCGTACATGCAGGGATTGGAGGGGAGAGGAATAACATTTACTTATGTATAATGGACACATTTAATTTTAAGTAAAAAGTGCATGTTCATCATCATCTTTTAACATCCGTTTCCCATGCTGGCATGGGTTGGACGGTTTGACTGAGAACTGGCAAGCCAGGAGGCTGCACCAGGCTCCAATCTGTTCTGGCAAGGTTTCTACAGCTGGATGCCCTTCATAATACCAACCACTCTAAGAGTGTAGTCGGTGCTTTTTACGTGCCACCAGCACAGGGGGCCAGTCAAGCGGCACTGGTAACAACCACTCTCAAATGGTGTGTTTTATATGCCACTGGCACAGGAACCAGTCAGGCAGCACTGGCATCAACCATGCTCGGATGATGCTTTTTATGTGCCACCGGCACGGGAGCCAACAAGGTGGCAATACATAATGAATATGGTAACTCCTGGTGTCAAAAACCATGAATGTTGCTGATGGACTATAACATGGCAGTTAAAAGATCAGTTGTATCCAGTCTTTTTGAACTGAAAGATTCTGGCAAAACTCTATTCTGGTAACTTCAGTGTTATGTTAACCCATTTTAACCCTGTTGAAATTTTGAAGATAGTTATATAAATAGGAATAACAAACATACAGAAGCGTCCAGTTAACCTTTATTGCAGTAAATAAACTAAATACAATGATTAAATACAGCAAGCACTATTTTGCATCCAACGAACCTTTATTGCAGTAAAGAAACCAAATACAACTGTCCACAAACGAGGACAGTGGGTTAATATGGATTAAGGTTGTAAGAACTTCAACAAACAAATCAATCATCAACTGATTCCTCATTTCTGGATGTATCCTTCTCTAGATACCAATTTGTGTCCATGTGAAGGCACAATTGTTTGTCTGTAAAAAGTAATTACTGTTGCAGAATTTGTGGCATTGGGCTAGATAATTTGTAGTAATTAGTTATCTTTATATTTTGAGTTCAAACACTTCCCAAATCTAAAGTCAAATATTAGGGGTGATTCAATCAACTATACTTCTTCCCCAGCTCGATAGCTTTGTGTTGATGTTTTAAAAAAAAATGTAGAAGTGCTGTCAACGGTTGGCTCTCTGGTATGTTTTGTAATCTCTTAGCTGTGTTAACAATCCAGTTTTAATGCCATCATAATTTAAATGTTTTTTGTTGACCTGGATGAATTTACTGCAAAATATATTGCTGTTCTACCTTGTCTGTGAGGTCCAACATTATGAAATCTAATTTCTTTTCTATGTCTTTTATATTTTTCACCTACCACAGATACATCTACTGTTAAAACCTGTCATTTATCTACTGTTATTTATCCACATCTCTTTTCTATATTGGTACATTTGCCTTTTATATGCATCAATTTTCTTACATCACTTGCACTCCACTATCATACTCAGCTTCTCCACCTTCACACTTCCCTCTATTTTTCTTTTTTTGCCAACAGAATTACTTCCCTGAATATTTTTCATCTGTTTATATTTTATTAACTTTATATTCACACTAAAACTCCCTCCTGAATTGTGTCACATAACCAGAGAAATTCTCATTGTATAAACCACATATCCATGTAGTTTATTGACTTCATGTCAATGCTTCCACCATTGCCAACCACTCCTGAATATCTTGGTCATCTAAAGTCCTGATTCATTCCCAGTCTGTTTGATACCCAGCTACATTAACCAAATACTTTTCCAGGTGACAGTAAAATCTTGCTGATAATAGGTGCTTCAGTTTTTGTAATATTGACTTTTGACTCTAGACCACTCTTCCAAATTTGGAACAAGTAGATTTTTCAGTGAAACTCGGTTATCTGTATAGGAGTTTTAAGGACATGATTTTTCCGTTTTTTTTTTTTTGCTTATCATTTCTTACATGTTAAAATATGGTTTTATTAAACATTTACATGTACACTAAAACCTCATTAAGTGCAGGAGCTTGTTGGTGGTAGCTATAAACCACTGGTTATTGGTGCACACCACTTACAAATTTATGGAGGAGTTTTGAGGTTTTTCATGACACTGCTTTTAGCACTGTTATGCCTTGCAGCACTTTTGCAGGCTATTCATGTATCATGTCTCATTAGGCATTTAATTGTACAACACTGGACCTGTCATGTTAACAAGAACACCTGTATGAATTCACTTGGCATTCTAAAAATAGCAACTAAATTCTCTTGTACACTTGTTTTAACAAATGATAAGGTCTTTACGCCAGTGTTTTTGACTGTAGCTCTACTCAATCAGGGTAAACCTGGAGTTTAAAAAAAAAACACTAAAAAACACTAGGTGTGTTCAAAATGTTTCTCCAGATGGACAAATGCAAAGAAGAATTATTTGTTCTTAGCTAAGAACATTTTCTTTCTTTTTTTTTTCCTTTGATTTTTGTCACTGGAATATGGTATTTACAGTTTCAGCTTTAGATACAGACCCAAATTGGATTTTGTTCAGCCTAACTTTGTCTGCCATTAACTTTACTATGACCCTTTCTATCATGTTCTTGATTTGCTCTTTTATCTTAAGGTTTCTTTAATTACCCATATCTAATGTCTTCATTTCCCTTTATTAAATGGTTTGATTTGATCCTGGATGCATGCACTGTGTTTATGAAAAAAATAGGAGAGTCAAAGCTGAAATGCTTGTCATTTTTCTTTTCAATCAAGACTAACCTGGTTCTAAACTACAACCTGATTAAATAACCAAGAAAGTAACTTAGTACTTATTTAGTTTGATGCTCTCAACATCTCAGCAACTTTCCACCATGGATTTACTGTTACCATTACTTTCATGCCCTTAATTTTTTTAATTAAACAATAGCTAAATTGTATGACTTATACAACTGGCTATACCCATTTATATTCATCCATCATCATCATCTTATAGTTACACTTCCATGCCTTTTACTTTTATGTTAATACAATTTTGAAGTATCATTCTGAGGCTATTATTAATCATGATTGGTGTAGTCAGAAATTGTCACCTTCAAATCTAATGCTTGTAGCTTAGTTTTTCCTTGGGGCTGGCCAGATCGGAGTAATCTCAAGATTAATCAGCCAAAATTGCGAGGATGATCCGGTTCTTGACTAGAGGCTTCGAATCGCCCGTCCGTTTTTTGTATCGTCTATTTGAATGTTTTGCATTCTTGTCTTATTTTGTATTTATATATATATATATATATATATATATATATATATATATATGTATATACACACAAATGTTAAATGTTCTACTAATGAAAGTAAAACATTACCTTTATTAATAAAAAAAAAAAAAATTGTTTTGAGCCTAAAAATAATGCATTAAATACTTGCAATAAATCCCATGTTACCTATGTGAAATACCAAATTTACTAGTATCTACTACTACTTGAGTTGAAAGCCACTATTCTAAGCAGAAGGTTATGGAAATGCAATATACAAATGAGTGGAAATAGAATATATAATATTTAACATAAAGATTACATAAATTCTTGTCTGTTATAACCTTTCCAAAGACAACAAAAAACCAAAAATGTTTCTTACATAAGAGGTGGCATGAAATGAGAACGGAGAATACAAATGAATTATTGTAGGCTACTTTGCAGATGTCCTCAATACTTGCTCATACTGTAAAAACACATGTGAAAGTATGATGCTGAAGTTAATGTTGGTTGAAATATCTAACAAAATATGCCAATTAATTTTAAATGCTGTATTATGTGTGTGTGTTGTCTGTAACAAACTTGCAAATGAAAAAAAAAAAGAATTATTAATTTTTATGCAGCATATAGTTCTTTAATCTTTGTCAGAATTTTAGAACCTTTTAAGTAGTATCTATTTGCATGCACTTCTAAGAGTGTGGTTTGCATTCTTTTTCTTTCTCGTTGTTGTTGGAACAATAGCAAAAAAAAAAAACCTAGGTCAGAACAATTAGCCAGAATTTCTGACATAAGTTTAGTGTTGCCAGTTTGATGGTATTTATATTAGCATAATCTCTGAGAGGGACCAGTTGGCACAGAATTTAGAACTATCTGTATGTAATCAATGAGAGCACCTCCCTAAAGTTTTTGGCACAGGCTATTAATATGGTATGAAATGGTTGGTTTAGACGTAATTTCTATTCTGAGAAGCTGTGTGTTATTCTGATTTTCTAATCAAGAGTGCTTATTTATTTATTTATTTGGTATACTTTTGAAAGAAGTATATTTATAGTTTATTAGTCATTTTAAAGGGGAGCAAGTATGCAAATATTTACATCATATTTGAGTTTATTAACATCAGGTTTAAGATATCTTGATGCAATTTTCATGAGTTACCTTCGATTTTTATCAGTATATTACTGTTGGTGTTTTTTCTTGGTAATACATTTAAATTTCATATCTGAAGAAAGATTTAGAATGTCTAAAAAAAGATGGTATTAATCATAATTCAGATGTTAACTTTTTTGTTTGTTAGTTTTCATTTTTTGTATTCTTAAAGAGTATTGACCCTAAACTTCTTTAATGGCCAGAAGTAAGCCTTACTCAGTAGTTCATTGTCTATGAAAAAGGTAAAAAGGTCATAAAAGAAGACCAATCAAAAAGATGTTAGCACATTTTATTGTACGAGAACACACAGTAATAGCTTCAAAATTTTGGGATTCTATTTTTTCACTTGGTATTTATTTGTTATATGATGATAGAAGGTGGCTAAGTACTCTAATCATCAGTTTTGACTTAATAATCATAGCAGTGAATGTTCCATCATACTGTTTTGTTAGGTAACAGCAAATGTTATGTTTTCTCCTATTAAATAACTCCAAGGTGAGTAAAATATCAAGCTATGGCTTTGTATCATATAACAAAACAGTTTACTACCTGATGTTCTTCAATTAACAAGTTAATTCTTCATTTATAAATGTCTCTTAATTACAAACTACTCTTCATTATTTTAGTTAAATCTGTAAATTTGTAATTAAGTCTGTAAATATATTTTATTACATTATAGTCAGTTCTCCTCTTCAATTAAAACACACATCCTCATTGCTTTAAGTTCCACTTTTCCATGTTCACATGGGTTGGACAGAATTTGTTAAAACTATGTGATAGTCCATAGTACCGAGTATAGGTGCTATTATCATAGCATCTCTCTGCATTCCAAAGACATGATTTCTTTTATGTCATTGAAGTTTGCTGTCAGACTTTTACTTTCTGATCTGTCCTGCATGGTTGCACCTACAGAGAGATTATTCTCCCTCCAGCATAACCAGGTCACAAGCATGTTTTTTTTTCTTTGGTAATAGATTTAGAATTTAAATTTCCAGAATTTTTGTAATACACCAACATACAGTCACAGATCCACACATACACAATATGAATATATGTGGACACTACTGGAGGGCTGTTGATTCTCAAGAGTTCTTCCACCCTTTAGCAGGTTTTGTATTACATCTTGCCGGGTGTCCAAATAGCAAAGTAAACCTTGGTGGGGTTGCCATACACCTGACCATAGAACAGATTGTACTTGGTTACATGTTACTAGCAGCACTGAGTGATCTACTAAGAAAAATGCAAGGCAGTTCTTGGAGACAAGTGGTTAATGATGTTTGTGTGCAGGCAGCACAATAACAGTATAGTTTGCTAATGGAGGATGTATTTCATGATAGCTTTGGCTTTCTTGAGAATCTTTTAGAAAATTGTTGCTTGATATGAAGCATTGCCATTTGACAGCCTTCTCTCATTTAAAATGGTTGTTGTTTAACTTTATGTTGACTCAAATCAAGTACACCTATAATCAAAGGCAATTCAGCTGACTATTCCATGCCTTTACAAAGTTTTTTTGGACTATATCATCTAATTTATCCTTCTTTTAAAAACAGTTTTGATTTAGAGTTCTATCTGTTATTTCTTGCAGGCCAAATGACCACTTAGGGCCTTGGTGTGCAGTGCTGAATGTGTTACTTTATACATAATGAAAATGATACTACTTTTGGGAGACAAATTATTAAGACAGTATTGTCTGGAAAAAGAGTAATGGTTTAAGGATTGGATATTTTTGGCCATAGAAAGTGTGTGTTGTTATTAAGTTTGATATAGTAATCAATGATAATGAGAAACAGTCTCTATTACCTGCTGTAGAATATTATCAGACACATAAAATTTTATGCGCGCGCGCACACACACTCTGAGCAAAGAGAGTCCATTTTCCATGTTGGTATGGGCTGGACAGATTAACAGGATTTTATGATCCCTAAGAGCTGTGTCATACTCCTGTCAGTTTTGGTATGGCTTCTACAGCTAGATGCCCTTCCTAACACTAGTCACTTTAAAGCATGTACTGGGTGCTATTTTCATGCTACCAGCACTAGTAAGGTTACCAGGTAACTTGTAAGGCCAAAAAAAAAAAAAAAAAAACAGGAAAGGGAATAGGATAAAAGCCCCTTTGACTAAGTGGCATGGGGCATTGGTTTATGAATAATAGTTTTATAGAGCAATTAAGTTTTACATATTTGCTAAATGAACTACATTAACTTTGACTAATTGTGTACTCTTTTAGCTAAAACTCAACTGTAATTTTGTTATGATGTCAAATTTATACATTTGTTTTTCCCTTTCAAAACTATGAAAATGTTTCTTGTGGAATGTTTAGAAAGTTAACATCAACTAGTTTTATTAAAAATTTTTTTTTTTAAATTGTGATCTACAATATACCCATTACATAATGCAGTGAAAGTATGTTCTACATGTGGAAATTAATCAGTTGTAGTGTCTGCAAAATAAACATTAGTGGCATTTATTATTTATTGTTTTTTTGGGTAGGGCTGAATGGTAGAGTGGCAGATAAAATGTTTTGTAGGTTTTTTGTCATGTCTTTTTACATTCTGAGTCAAATTCTGTTGGAGTCAAATTTACTATTCAACTTTTCAAAGATGATACAAGTACCAATTATTCGGGTCTATCAAATTGACTATAAGAAAGGAGGTTGGAGATTGTCTGTTAGAAATAATTTTTGTTTTATTCTAATGTTCGTTGTAAAAATGAAATTTGTGTGGAGAGTAGGAAGGACCAAGCTACATACGTGCACATTTTTCTCTCGTAAATGTCTAGAGTTTAAATCCACCCCCACCCCCCTTTTTTATGACGCTTTTGAATTTTGCTGAAACTAACAAATGATTACAAGTCATTTTCTAATCTGTTTGGATGCTTAAAACTACTTGAAATTCCATAAGAAATCAGGAAATATTTTCTGGCCAAGCCCTGTTGTTTTTGTATGGTTATTGTTTTAAATTGTCTTTAAACTCACAGCTCTGACAATGAACTTTGAACCTTTTAAAAAGCTTATACAAGTTGACACTTGAGATCATAATGGTGAAGTTATTAGGAAAGGATTTTTTTTTAATACTTTTGTTGGTGTTTGAAAATTTAGTCACAAGTATTTGTTTAATAATCCTATTAAGAATAGTCTCTGTTCTATGATAGCTTAAAAGAAATAAAAGCTCTCGACCATTATTTTATGTAAGAACCTTTATAGCCAAGGTACTACTCCCTCCGTGTTTTTTTACTGTGAAAAGTAATTTAGTATATTTTGTTAGTAAAATGCTTACAGAAAGTTAATGGACAAATAACTAGAACTATTTACACATTAGGTTACTTGGCTGAACTGAACTGTTAAGATTTTGTTTATTTCCTGTTGTAATCTATTTCTAAGCCTGCACCTTTCATATCCTGCTCTGTATACTTTTCAATCAGAATCGGACTTGAGCTGCTGCTGAAATTCTCTTAATGCTACTTGTTGAAATATTTTGTGTTATTTTTTTAATGAAAATATGTACAGGTTGTTAGTCTGCGTTCTGCTGCAGGCAGCAGCATATTGTGTCCATGAGTATTGCCTTTTTATAGAAACTGAAGATTAAAATTTTAATATCAATTTTAATCTGTCTAGGAGTCAATGTGTAAATTATTAATCTATTTCAAGGTACTAATACTTTTATAGAAGTTGACTGGTGGGCTGCTAATCTTTGTAGTGAGAGGAGAGGTTGTTAATCTCTCAGGTGTTAATAGTGGTTCTATGGCTAATTTCTCTTGGCAGTTGTTCGTTCTGTTGCTAATCCTTCTGAGAGGTGTTGGTGGGTATCTTGCTAATTCTAATGTGGCTTCATTCCAGGTTCTGTCAGCTCAGCTGGTAGATTTAACTAACTACTTTGCCTAAGATTATTTTCTTTCTGTATTCTACAACAAAGTAGCTGCCAATCTCTCATAACATATTCTTAGTTGTCTGTGCTATATATGCTATATGTTATGTACTATAAATTTTATAATGCCACACTGTCCAACAATAAAGAAAGTATAGATATAATTGGGCAGAGTGAGCTGAAACCTACCAACAGTTATTTATATATCATGATAGTGATGAATACAATATTGTTTATTCAAAAGTAACTCTTGTTATAATCTTGTTTATGTTTCTTATGTTTATATTTAATGTTATAAATTTTTTCTCACCTTCTGTGCTACAGGTGAGTTCTGTGTTATTTTTCTGAAGATATATTTTCGATTGGTAGGTTATAGAAACTTTTTAAATATTGTCTATAACATGGCATTTATGATCACTTGAGAAAGCCCAATTATGCTTATGTTAATCTTCATTAGTGTTTTATATAGTGTTTCATTATAAGATAGATCTTTTTTCCTCTATGTATGTAGCCTTTCTGATGTACTGATGTAAGAGAGGGATAGAGATTTAAAATAAATTTGTCTTAAAATAGTTAGGGTCTAAGGATTACTGTTCTATTTTTCATGAGTCTAAGGATTACTATTTCTGTTTTAGATATTGCAATATGGTTCTGTTGCTTATTGGAATTATTTACTTAAGATGTTACAAGCCACTTAGAAGAAATTCCTCTCTTGTGAGAAAGATGGGGAGGGAAGCTTTCCATGAGTAATTGTAATATGGGGGCATGTGCTGTAACAGCGCATCTCTGCATCCACCATGTATTGGTGATTTCCTACTGCTCCTGGTGGACAACATCTTTGTACCACTCAGGTGACAACCCTCCAACCCAGGGGTTCTCAACCATTTTTAATCTATGGACCCTTTTGATCACTATTTTATTCTGGTGGACTCCTAAAGCCATTCAATATTCAAAAACTGGTTTTATAGAAACTGCTTTCAAAATTCTTATTTTGTTTTTCACATATTAAACTGTGTAGGTTGAAATGTGTAAAACATTAGAGACAGTAACCTAGCAATTTCTTGCAGTACATACTGATACATACATCTAAAGCAAAATTTTTTCAGAGTATTGTTGTTGATCCCTAATTTACTATTTTGCTGCATGGACCCTCAGGGACCATATGGACCTCAGTTTAGAACCACTGCTCCAACCTATGGGTCTGTTTGGGTAGTCGTTGCTGGTGAGGGTTGTACGAGTGCAAATCCTATCTCAACCTGTTATGTTACATGATAATTTTGCAGAAACTGTTGATAAATTTATTGTCCATTTGGAAAGATATCTTACATTCCTGAAGTTAGATGAGAAGGATAAATTAGATTTTATTTCTCTTAGTTTATTTTAAGTTGGGAAGATACACTAGTTAATTACAAGAATGAAATAAAGTGGCCTGAAATTACAAAAGAGGTGTTTGATGATAGCATTACATACTATTCAAGAGCTAAATATGTCATTGCATTTAAATTTACTTGCAGCTAAAATATACACAGTGAATGAATAAAACTCTGTTCATTGAAACAACAGACAGGACAACCTATTAATGACTTTCCCAGGTCTCTTAAAGAGATATCAAAATATTCTAAATTTTCTTATTTATGGATGAGATGATACAAGTGCTTATTGGCAAGGACTTAACATGGAAGCCAATTGAAAGGCAACAAAACTGGGAAACCTTTATATTAGAGGATCTGGTTTCTGTAGTCTGGATGGAACAGTTCAGGTGGCTATAGAAGATCTTCTGTTAATAAACAGTGCCTTAATTGAATCAGTTTGAGCAGCTTGTTAAATGTTGTAATTAGTTGTTTTTGATTTCTGAAAACATAGTGAAAAAGCTTGGTATTGAATCACACTCAGCTTAAATGATGCCATCTATTGATGGAAACAAGCTAAACCTGATTGTAAAGACAACGCCTAGCAATTGCTACCTTACACCTGAAATATCTCTTGAGAATATCTGATTCTGCAATTTTGAGAATCTCTAATTTATCGCAATTCCAGTCATTTCAAATGGAATTTAAGCTACACCCTTGACTTTGCCGTCTATGTTGATCTGAAATCGAAGAGCGTGTTTGTGAAAGTTTCAAAACTCCAAATATTTACTAACACAAGCATAGAAATTTCTACACAAGCAATACCCATACATTGCCCATCCCACTTCAGAATTGCTCGTTTAAAGACTGGCAGAATTCATTAAAGTTGAAGTTAATAAACTACTAGTTGAGGGAATAATTACACATCCAAAAAGTTGTCATGGCATTCTCAAGCTGTTTTAGTCAACAAAAGTGGTGGCAAAAGACATTTAGTGGTTGACTCTGTCTGCTATTAATAGATACACACAGCTAGATGCATTTCCCATTCCACTCATTAGTGATGTTTTAAGCCAAGTTCACGGAAATCATCATTTTAGTACTGTTGACTTTTGTTCAGTATATTATCAAAAGCCTTTGCCTTCTCAGAAATATTTCAGCCTTTGAAGCAAATAATTATCCTAATTTATGCAATTGCCTTTTAGAGTAACAAATGGAATGTTGATTTTTAGCAGAGTAATGAGAGAAATTGTTAGGGATTTAAAAGGGGTAGTTTGTTATTTGAAGTAGGATATGTGGGGAAAATAGGATGTATATTTGGAAGATTTTCTATGAAATAAACAAAATAAATGTTATGACAAAATAAGGAAAACTGTTTGGTTTGAAAATATATATTGTGTGAATTCTTTGTCTCATGTATGTGTGTAGGCAAGCAGACAAGCATACTTACATGTTTGTGTGTATGTATGAATGTATGTTAGGTATGTATATGAAGCAAAGAATTCTCACTTTAATGAATATTAAATCATTGCTTTCTAGAGCATTAAATATGTAACCATCTCATAGCATTTGAACATAATTCTACACTGGAAAATTCAAATGATTTTCTCTTTAATTCTTTAATGTTTCCTAATTGTAGGCTTCTTTTTGAAAATTGGTCCATCTTCAGAAAGTATTTAAGGAAAAAAGATCCCTTTGTTAAAAAAAGGTGCTCTTTTACTACCATAGTTCAATTTGCCATATAGAGGCATAATAGTCTGAGCAAGCTGCTTATTTTGAACTTTTGAATCTAAAAGTCAGTACTGTGTTGTGCCTGGAGTCACTTTGAGCCTAGAGTCTGGTGTTTCATGTTTACTGAATTGTTTCTCTTGTCTTGCGCCTGTTTGTCTCATTATTTTATCAAGTGGTTCTTCTATGAAAACTTGATCTTATAATTACTAATTAAGAAACCTATCTCCTGTTCAATAGGATATAAATCAATCACATGTTCTGTTTAATCCATAGAATAGACTACATGTTAATTTTTGAGAACTAATTCTGGCTAAGCCAAATATGGGAAATACTAATCTCTGGCAATCAAGTTGTCCAGATGGAATTTGAACCACTTAACTTTTGGCTCCCACGCTTATACTGTGGAAAGTCTTTTGTTGTTTTGAGTTATCCTTGTACTGAACATTGTAAATTTGTAATTCTGATTTCATGTTCTTCTTATGTTATTCTCTGAGAATATATTTTCACATAGTTGATAATAAATCCATTTTGGCAAAAGTCAATGCTTTTTATATGAGATGAAGCTTTTCTAATTATTCTGAAGATTGATTGCTTTTATATTAAAAATCTATTTAGAGAAAATTTGTCTCAGAGGTTAATTTAGATCTTCCAGTGTTTATTATTAATATATGAGGATTATTTTATTTTTAGTTTTACTTTGGAAGTTTAGAATTGGCAGTTTAAAAATTTGGCACGTTATATGAATACTTTGTTATATTTTAACTATCTGTAACAAAAGAAATTGATCTTTACTTTGAAACTGGTATACATGCTTATCTTAGTCCTTGTAACAATAACTTAATTCTGTAAAAGACTATTTTTGTAACTACTAGTGTAAATTATATCAGCAGTAACTGATAACTATCAGTATATATAGAGATAATATTCGCTTTATAAACTGTACTAAAAGGAGGGATAAGGCCAAAAAAGAAAAATGGAGTTTTACAATACAAACACTGCTAGTTTTGCTCACTTTTATCGCAGTGAGGTTAAAGAATGCAAATGAATCAATGTCACTCAGAGTAATTATTAGTGTTAGTGATATTGTTTACTTGGCTCATCTCATTTAAATTCATGTTTATTTTTCTGGTTAGATTAAAAAAAAACAAAAGTGGGGAGGGCGGATAATTTATTATCTCTTATTGTGCCTTTTGAATTGAACTATCTCTTGGTCACCCACTTACTCTCTTGTCAAAAGGGGTTGAGCATTTTGAATTATTGATTTTTAAACAGATGACCTTACGAAGGACATCTAGCTGTAAAAACCAGTCCAAAGCAGACACTCGAGTATGATGTGCATTGTACTCTAGTGACAAGGACTGTAGTCCTTAACTCATTGGGTCCTTGTCAAACTGCCACATGCACCCCAGTATGGAACAGATGTTAAATGATGATTTTTAAGTTGAATATATATATATATATATATGTATATGTGTGTGTGTGTGTGTGTGTGTGTGTGTAATGGGCTTCCACACTGTTTCTAGTTCACTCACCAAATTCACTTACAATAGCTTTAGTAAAAGATACTTGCCTAAGGTACCATGCAATGGGGCTGAACCTGAAACCATGTGGTTGCAAAACAAGCTTTTTAACCACACACCCATGCCTGTGCCCAAAACATTTAAGTGGCGTTCAACAACTAATTTTTTCCTTTGACTTCTAGCAAATTATGAAGAAACTTTATAGTAGTGTGTGATTACCAAATTTTGACATTGAAACAGCTTCCTATGACTTTAATTTGTAGTTGTTCTATGATAATTAAAAAAATAATATAAAAATGAGAAAATGCGTCAGAACAATTAGTTTCATCTAGCTGAAAACAGTAGTTAGACTTTTCGATAACATTGCAGCCATAATCATCATTTAATGGCATCTTTCTGTGTAAATGTGGTTTAGATGCCTGTTCAGTATTATCATCACTAATTTTGATGCTATATTGACTTGTCTCGAAAGGGCTCATTGGCCTCATCATTTCATTCCATGTTTTCTTCGGTCTTTAGTTAATGATGATTTTTTTTGTAATCCTCACCATTCATTTATTTACATTGCGTGTCAATAGCAGTATAGTTGTCTGTTGCAAATATTGGCTGATGCCTTTGAATGTCTCTCAGAACTGCTCTCAACTCACTTATGCTCTGCCTTTCAGTCAAGTTTGCCAATCCTTTCTGATGATTTTTATATTAGATGATATCTATATTTATGAGTGTAAATTATATAGATATCTATGAATTCTCTCCCTCTCAAACACACACTCACAAAAGAAACGTATGCTAGAATGCTAAACTAAAATTATTACTTAAAGAAATTTCAAATATGAAGTATTAAAATTTTTCTTATTTTAAAATGTAAGTATATAATTGATGTATAAACCATTATCTACAAGGGTGTACCAATAAAAATTCAATGTTTTTAACACCTGTGCTTCATTAGAGTTTTATACCTGTTTCCAAGCTGTTTGTAAAAATGGAATTTTTTTAATTATATAATAGTATTTGTATGTTTATGTTTTGGGTTAGGAGCAATAAAAATGTCTTTTATTACAACTATCACCACTAGTTTTGTAATGGGATTTTGAAATTAATCTTTGGATTATCAATGCTAATTAGTCATTTATCATTTTTAAAGTGTTATTAATTGGTTTTATGGTAATCTGTTTTGCAATTACTGTCAGAAACACCTAAACATGCATTACATTAATTTTACCCTGTTAGGCAAGATAGGGTTTGAAAATATTCCCTTATGAATATTTAGAGCTACTTTTTCTGTTTTTTAACATGGCACACTTTCTTCTGTTAATCACTCAATTGTGAAATGGCACTGATACTATATTCAGTTAGGTAACATTGTTTTCCTTTGGTTTAGAGCATTGACTAAAGGGGAGTTTAAAGTCAAAATCTTGTGGGTGGCTGTTCAGGATTTGTATTTCGTAGGCTTCATCTTAATAACATGTAATTTTATGTTCTTTTTGTATTAATGCCCATAAGAGAAGAGAGGAAACAAGCTAAACAAACCTGAAGTTTCTTTTCTCTGCATAAATACTAATGTTTGCCTTTCCTATTATCACCTGTTGTGACAGATTAGTAGAAAAGAAATAGAATGAATGTATGTCTCACCCAATACCTGCATTATATCCATTATATATACATATATATATATATATATAATGAAATGTAAAAGCACCTGCCTCGTGGAAGCAATGTGACCAGTCTTGCATAAATGGTATGTAAAAAGCACCTTTGGAGTGTTGGGCCATACAAAGACATCAAGCATTGGGCCTCATGGAGGCAATGTGGCTGATGTCAGTGTTGTGTAATTGGCACCTGTGCTGGTGGCATGTAAAATGTACCTTTCAAGTGTTGGGTTTCACAGAAGCAATGACAAATAACTGAGACCTTTGGCAATATGCCATGCTTGAGAAGGATACTGATTAAGCCAAGTGAAATTGTAGTCGTCGTAGATACCGGAGTCATACAAGTGGCACCCGTGCTGGTGGCTCATAAAAGTACTTGTTACACTCTTGAAGTGGTTGACGATAGTAAGAGCATCGAACTATAGAAACCATGCCAAATGAGGCTGGAGTCTAGTGCAGCCCCTCAGCTCACCAGCTCTGGTCAAACTGTCCAACCCATGCCAGTATGTACAACAGATGTTAAAAGATGTTGACGATGATTTTTAGATATATATATTTACATTGAGTCATCCCATAAATATTGCGGTTTTTTTTGTGCTACTTTTATTTTTCATAATTAAGATAAAGTTCTTTTTCAATCTAAAATATACCTTTCTACAATGCTCTTCCATCTTTCTGGTAGACTTGCACAGTCCATGTTCTAAAATTCACTTGTACGTGATGAAAAGTACTCCAGTACTGTTCTGACCTCATCTACAGAATTTATGTTTTCTGTCCAAATGATTTTGAAGACTATAGAATAAATAATCAGATGGAGCAATGTCCAGCGAATATGGTGGGTAGGGCATTGTTTTCCATTCTAACTACTCCAGCCTTTGGAATGTCATCCTTGCTGTATGTCGCCAAGCATTATCCTGGTGGAAGAACACCTCTCATCTTGAAACCAAAGATGGTCGTTTTTCTTCTAGCTCTGACTTGGACTGGTTGAATTACTAAATCCAAGCTTCTCTGCTAGTTTCTCAACAGTTACAATGGGATTTTGTTCCATCAGGGTTTGCAGGATGTCCCTGTCAAGCTCTACAGATCTTTCAGGATGAGGTTCATCGGCTAGGCTGTAGTTTCCAGCTCCGAATTTCTGAAACCACCATTGACACTAGTTTACACTTATTTTTTGATCCCCATATACTGCCTTAATATTCCTTGCACTTCCCATTGCATTGTTGGCTTTATCGAACTCCTAAAGCAAAATATGCCAAACATGCTCCTTTATCACTTCCATTATAGCTTTGGAAAAATAACTTATCAAAATCGAACTGCACTCTTCAAAACTTGCACTTAGAATAAGGACAATGTAAAATTACCATCCTCTAACACCAAGTTGATGCAGACTTTAAGTTCATGCAATTAAAAAAAACTGCATTATTCATGGGATGACCAAATATAAAGGCTAGTGATTTTACTGGATATGTAATAGTATAAATAGTTTAAAATTTCTGAATTAAAATATCTTATGTCCACTAATTTTCAAATATTTTCAAAGGGCACCACCAGTTATATTGAATCAGTTAGTTGTGATTTAGGCTTTTTCATTGAAAAGCATTAATTGCTCTGAAGATAGATTGTTGTGTTTTAACTGATCTGATTATCTGTAGCTTATATTGTAAAGACTGCTTTTAGTATCACTTTATCACATATATTTTCCATTTTTATAGATATCTTATCAGCACCTGTGCCAATATAGCTGCTGTTAACAATGATGGCGATCTTCCTCTTGATATATGTGAAGACGCCAAAATGGAAAAGTTGCTTCAAGAAGAAATGAATCGCCAAGGTGAGTTTACATTTTTGATGTATGAGTACAGGAATTTTTTGTATATGTATTTAAACTTTTTACCACTCCCTTCTGGAAGTAAAACATTAGATTTTTCTTTTTTTCTAGTGTATGTAAATGTGTATATATATATAATATATATATGTATGTATGTGTGTGTGTGTGTGTGTGTGGTGTGTGTGTGTGTGTGTGTGTATGTTTCATCATTGCTTAATGTCTGTTTCCCATGCTGGCATAGGTTGGGCAGTTTGACTGAGGTCTAGAGAGCCAGTGGCTGCACCAGGCCCCAATCTGGTCTGGCAATGTTTCTACAGCTGGATGCCCTTCCTAACGCCAACTACTCCAAGTGTGTAGTGGGTGCTTTTTACATGCCACTGGCACAGCAGCCAGTCAGACAGGCCTGGCATCAATCATGTTCGGATAGTGCTTTCTACGTGCCACTGGTATGGGAGCCAGTCAGGTGGTTCTGGCATCAGCCACATTTAGATGATGCATTTTACATGCCACCAGACTGGGTGCCAGTCAGGGGTCACTGGCCACAGCTATGATTTTAGGTTTACTTAACAGGTATTCTCAAGCATATCATATCACCTGATGTATCATATATGTATATGAATGGGCACCTCCGTCAACTATTCTGCGTATATGTCTGTGCACACCCGTCAATGCAATGTATGTCAGAAGAATTGCAAATCTGACAGACATTTTAAGATTCACAAAGATCAGAACTTATCTGCAGCTCTTGTTGCTCCAAATCACAAATGCAATCTATGTGGGTGTCTTTCGAAAACATTGTCTGGTTTAAGACACCACATCAGATGCCATGATGGTTTTAACGTCTAGGTGCAGGAGGTGGTCAAACTTTGCAGAAGCTATAGACAACTATCATATATACATGTGTATGTGTATATATGTGTGCGCATGTGCATATCTATGTATATATGTATATACGTATATGTATGTGCGTGCGTGCGTGCATGCATGCATGTGTGTGTGTGTATCTGTATGTATGTATGTATATATATGTCTATGTATATGTCTGTATATATGTATGTGTGCATATGTATGTCTATGTATATGTGTGTATGTGTATATTGCAGTATGTGTGCGTATAATGACTAATGCATACATTTCCATAATTTTTAACTGATTTTCACCAAAGTCTATGCACAGATTACTTATGTCCCAAGGATGGTCATGCACTATAATATTTATCCAGTGCTCCTGTGTAAATGGGTATAGTTTTCTTGTCTGTAGGGTCTCCTTTACTTTTTTAATCTGCTTTATAAAAGTGGAAGGATTTTGTCTATTTCAACATTTATTAAATTAACAATGTACGCGATAATATCCAATACCAAACAATCTTAACCTCCATATTTAAACTGCATTAAACTGGCAAGCATATCTTTACCTATTCTCAGTTACTTGAAAGGTGATGTTCCCCTTCTATTTGTTGATACCTTTGTTTACCTACCAATGTGTTGTTTCACTTTGAGGATGCTTATTTACTCATCCATTATATCTCAAATGTTATCCTTTGTTCAAATACGTTTTAGCATTGTCGTTCTAGCCTTCTTTAAACACTCACATATGATTTGTCTGAAAGAATCTACATTTAAATAAGAGTTTTGGTCGGAGTTATGATGTAAGCACATGCTAAAATCCCCTCATAACATTTTTATTTTTGCAAATTCTTGCAAAATTTTTCCGATTCTATCTTCTGCATAATGGAATTAATGTGATTATGCAAAATAAAAAAAAATTTTTTTTAATCAACCCAAACCAACTTCTTCCTTAATTTGTGATTTTAAAATACAGACAGTGCAAGTCTACTACTTGTTTCTCTTTATGATTTCCAAATAACTTTTTAATACTTTTATGGAAAAAAGGCAATTGTCTTCACACTTTTTATGGGAAAAAGTCAAGTCTTCACACCTTTTCACACAATTCTGGACTTTACATGTGAAATGTCAGTGACATGCATGTCCATCAACAATATTAGCAAACATATAGTCCAAGTAGACAAATCCCTTCTTTTTAAGAGGTAGTAAAATGAAGTTAAAGAGTGGTGAAGAAGTTTCGGATACTTGTAATCATTGTAACCGACGGTGTGTCAATTTTGTATGTGTGTATGTGTGTGTATAAAGATATAATTAAAACCATATGTATACACATATGGAGAGACACATCCATACATACGCAGTACATAGTCACTTGCCCCCAAACACACTCAGGCATGCACACACAAGGAGACAGAGGTACATACACATGTAAACACACAAACACATGAATATGCAGAATACATGCATACAAGCGTACACACACATGCACATACATATATATATGTGCACACATCCATACATGCCTAAATTTACATATAAATACACGTTATGTTTGTATTTACAATGGTGGGTTTGAAAGTATGGTCCATGTTTCAGAGGTGAAAGTTTATATGTAGGATGTCAGTTGGTACTAAAGAGAGTATGGCACCAGGTGGCAACCAAAGTATGGTGTTCATGTTAGTTATTTTTTTGATCAACAAGTCCCTGAATCCTTGTGTGCAGTGGTTAGGGTCAGTCCTGCAACATAATTGGTCAGCTATTTTTTTTTTAAACTATGACACGGTTCCGGTTCGTTGATGGTTAACACGGAAACAAATCAGATAAATAAATAAGTAAATAAATTAAAGAATAAATGGATCAATAAACAATGGACAAGTAGGAGAGTAAATTAGATTAAATTAAATTAAATTTAGACAAGTAAATAAATATGTGAGTACGATATTACTAAAGCAATATGACTAAGGGGATATGATCTAAGGGACAACATAAGAAAAAATAAATTATTGCAAACGTATAAAAATAAAAATATAAAATATCTATCTAGCAGGGGAATCAGCTATATTGTTAAACATAATATTGAAGGTCAGAGGATTCATTTTTGTCGGAAAACATAATGAGGATTATCTGACAAGGAACAACAAATGGAACAGATCGATTGCTTTCAAACCCACCACTGGGTTTGAAAGTTACTTTATTTATGTATTTTTATTTTTGGATGCAGTTGAGGATATCTGCACATACAACAGCAGCACAGTCCTAGATGTTGGAGCGGTACTACTCTTGTGGTTTCATCTGAGCTTTGTTGTGGGTTAATAGTTGTTGGGAGCTGAAAAAGATGGCTGCTTTTTTTTTTTATGTAGTTAGTCTTTGCTATCATTTAGCAATAAATATTTTTATTATATTAAAAATACTTTAATATTGGTGTGATTGGAAAAGTTTTTAAGTACTTAACTCAAGATATTTATTTTTAAAGAAAACAGTTCAAATTGTTTGATGTTAATTTAAAAGGGTTTTTAAAACACCTGTTAGAAAATTTTTTTTATGTTCTGGAATTCAATCATTTGTTTTATTGAATTTGTTTGAAAGAAAGAACAAAGAGTAGGGAAGTTGAAAGAGCCAATCTCATGGTTAATGTAGTGAAAGAATTTCTAAGATAAGGATAAGGCCTCGATTTTGTAGGGACAGAAAATGAAATTGAGTTTAGTTTTTTCTTTCTAGAAGGCAACTAGAATAGAATATAGGAATAGAAACTGAGTTACTGACTAGCAAATGTTATATTAAATATTTTCTGTTTTATAGTTTCGCTCCTATTTCATGATCAACATATTTGTAGCAGGAACACACACCTGCAATAACAAACATCATCCAACCAATGACAGCATGGAAAAAAAGGTGTAAAATAGTAAAAGTGTTTGTCACTCAACTTGGGTCACCTGCTAATCTTTGTCATTTGAACTTTTATGGTGATATGATTCTCGTGAAACCTACCTTTTGTAAATACAACCTTTGTAAAATATATGTAATGGTCAACCTTATTCCAGAAGACCTGTCCTTCACAGCAGAAGTGTTAAGGCAGCGTCTCCTGCTGAAGAGGATTGGCCTGCGAGAGTCCTGTGTCAGTGCCATGTCCAAAGCACTCATGCTGGTGCCACGTAAAAGCAGTTGTGTCACCGGCATGTTAGAAGTGCCAAGCACACTCTAAAGTGGTTGGCGTTAGGAAGGGCATCCAACTATAGAAACCAAGTCAGATCAGACTGGAACCCGGTGTTGCTTCCCAGCTCTGGTCAAACCCTCCAATCTTTGCCAGCATGGAAAACCTATGTTAAAGGAGGAGGAGGATGATGATTTTGATGCACATAGGCCTTTGAAATTTCAATGTCCCTTTGACATACTCCTCTATCAGATTCTATTATTTCATGCCAGCATTCTCTTCAGAATGAAAAATACCAAATCAATGACTTGATTTTTAAGAATTTACCTCTACAATACAATTATATACATTTTTGTAAGTCTTTCTAAATAAATTTTGATTAATTATTTTCATTTATTTAATTTAAGGTGTGGATGCTGAAGCAGCACGACGAGAAGAGGAAGAAATGATGCTTTCTGATGCTAACCAATGGTTAAATTCCAATTGTGTGACAGAGCGGCCTCATGCAAAAACAGGTGCTGTTGCTCTTCATGTAGCAGCAGCAAAGGGCTATATCAAAGTTATGCAGTAAGTTCATACTTCTTAATGACTACTTGATAATTGGCTAGTAGTTTTGGTGTACCTTCTAAGTAATTAGATCAATATATTTGTGAAAATCTAAGCCAAAATTGATGTATTATATTTATACTTGCCAGTCAATCTGACAGTCTTCTTTTGAACATCATCTAGCCTTGTGTTTGTAGCAGCAATATGAGCCTAGATATGGGAATAGTACACCACTGTGTATTCTGAGCGTTTGTAGAAAGGTTCAGTTGCTAATCATGGCTGGTGTATTTTTTAACTCTGTAGAGCAGTGGTTCCCAACATTTTCACTACCAAGGACACCATTTATTTAAATAAGTTTTTCCACGGAATCCCTTTTAATATTCTTATGTGTATGTATGTGTGTATATATATTTTATATCACTGGCGGTGTCCCAGCATTGCCACAGCCTCAAGGCTGAAACTAATAAAAGTTTATATATATATATATATTTATTTAATGTAGGATAAAATTCTTTTCGAAAAAACATTTTATCAATGGCCAGCATATTAAAAAATACCTTTAAAGGTTAATATATATATATATATATATATATATATATATATATATATATATATATATTATATATATATATATATATATATATATATACACACACACATACACACACACACACATACAGAAAGGGAGAGAGCAATAAGAAAATAGAGGGGATCATTAGGTGGTATTCATCAACTTTTAGACATTATATTTATTTACTAAAAGGGCAATTATAACAACATACATACATGTATAACATATTATGCTTTACATATATGATATATAAAATATAAAAATATCAGTAATTATTAAAATATATAACATAGAGCAATAGAAATTGGGATAATATCTTACAGCTGTTTCAGCCAAAAGGCAATATTACCTCATTCTACTTTTATCCCTCCAGTGGACTGAAGTAATTAGTAGATGAAATTGAGGTGCTTGGGTGTTTCTCTAGGCTTCGTCAGAGATTTTAGAAAGTACATAAGGTTGTTATATAAATACACACATATATACATACTTTGACATATACATATAACTATACCTACATATTACCAAATTGTAGTCATTATCGCTAAAAATATGTTCAAAATCTATTATCTCTGACAAATTGCCTCAAATTATGTTCAAAATCTGTTATATCTGACAAATTGCTTCATGTAGGTATGGGTCTCAAGGAGTAGTGTCCCTGCTTCCTGAGCTAGTTTTCTACAACATTTCTTAAAAATCATGGTAGAGGCCTTGGTCTCAGTACCACTCATGTCTAGAAACTGAGGTTGGGGGTAAGCAAGGGCATGCTCCCTGAGAAAATCCAGCTCTAAAAAAGCCTCATGATAGCAAGGGAGAATGGGCACCAGCTAGCCCAAAGGTTGGGGTGGGCTGCACTTGTGTGCTTCAGTTGCTGTGGCATTGAGGTTGATCTGGCCACCCCAGTTAACAGAGGCAAAACTCAGATTTAAAACACTGGATGATGGTGTTATATCAAGTTTTGAATTTAGTTTATGGACCCTCCCCCCTCCCAGTACTACTTTTGCAAACCACCTGGTGTCTATGAACCTCAGGTTGGGGACCATTGCTGTAGAGGAATGTAGTTTTGACAGTGCTTGTATCTTTTTAATGGGCTAGTCACTAAAGGTGGGGCAATGCCCATAGCTTTTACAAGATTTCTTAGATTAATAAGATCCATGTGATTCTGTTTGAATATCTGAAGAGTGATGTCTGCAGGAAAAGTGGGAGCGAGTGGATTTCAGAAAATTATAGTTCTGAAGAAGAGGAATTAAGACTGGGTAGGTGATATATATATATACAGCAGAGCTGATAAAAGAGATTAGTAGGGATGGGTATATCAAGTATGCTGCTATTTAGTTCAAAGGAGCAGATACCGTTGGTGAGTAAAAATTTCCTGTCGGTCTGATGGACTTCTTTTTGACATGGTCTAAGTTTGTGTGTGCATCAGTAGTACTCCATTGTGTGCCGTAACTTTCAAAGTGAGGTTTGCCAGCTGATCTTGGCTATGTTTTTTGGATCTGAATAGGACACAGCTTTTGCATTGCTATATATGTGAAGTAGAGATTTTAAAACCTGGCAACTGATGGATTTTAAAGTTTAAGTTATCAGTTGTCAATGTGAGACATAAGGCTGTCTCCTTTAGTGTGTCTTTGTGCCGTGGAGACTGGATTGTTATGTCTTCAGTAAAGTTTTCGTTTTAAAAGTCTCTGCTCATGGAGACACCTAAATTGAAATTTGGAAGTAGAAAACAGTGATATTGCCCGCATAGGAATGATGTCAGAAGTGAAAATAAGTTGTTATTGTGCAGAATTAAGAGTGTAGGAGACCCAAATTAAACTTAGGGGCACATAAGAGTTGGTAGTGTACGAGTTGGAAAGAGCTCTGTTATTATGAGCTGTAATAGTAGAGTCTGGCAAGAAGCTTCCAGTTCAAGTTTGGATACTGTCCATATTTGTGCAGCTTGGTTAGAAGTTTCTCTTACTTGATAGCTTCAGGTACTGCTGATGTCATATGCACTGACCTTGCTTTTACTGGAGTTATCAAGAGTAAGTGATATAAAAAGAGTAGGTGCCCAGTAGATAATGTCTGTGTGGAAGCTGTAATGATCAATAAGCAAGAAAAGATTTTTAGAAGGATGAAAGAAGTAATTGGTAATTTCAGTATTTTGGAAATGAAGTGAGGGTAGTAGGACTAGTTCCCAGGTTCAAAGAACGGCTTTTCTTAGAGATGAAGCACACTAGAGCTCTTTTCATGAGAAAGGAATTAATTTCTACAGTGAGAAATTTTGAAGAGGTTGGCAAAAAATAGTGGCTACTTCTGGAGTATCTTGTTTAAATTCAAAGGTAATGGAAGAGACATTACTAGAACCAGTTACTACACTAAGTTGCAAAGATTGGAGGTATTTTTACCTTTGATGACTGAGTGTATCTAGTGACAAGGCTGACAGAGGAATACTTTGGAGGAGTTTTACTGCACGTATTGTGAAATTGGAAGTAAAATGGATAGTGAATATAGAGGCCTTCACAGAAGGCCTCTATATTAGTTGCTTACAGAACTATGTTATAAGCAGAACTATAAGTTATAAGCATTATAGTTGAGGAATGGTAGTTAAGAGAATTACTCAGTTGGTTGAGACCTTACTGAGGAACATGTCCTGACATTAATTTAGAAGAACATTTAGCAGAACATTGTTGTGATGTTCTGAAGCTTTTTATTTTTTGATGCAGTTCTTTTTTTTTCTTTTGATAATCTACATGATTATTTTTTAATTGTAGTTTATTAATCCAAGCAAAAGCTAATGTAAATATCAAAGACTCAGATGGTTGGACTCCTCTTCATGCAGCAGCTCACTGGGGCCAGGATAGAGCTTGCAAAATATTAGCTGAAAATTTCTGTGATATGGACTCAAAAAACAATGCAGTAAGCACTTTTATCTGGTTTACAGACCTTCTTTTTATTGTTTCCTTATTCTCTTACTTCACCTCATTCTGATACACGTTATTGCAGAGTTATAGCTTCTAGTCCCTTATCCTTTCTGTGAACCACCATTGTTTGAACCGTTTGTAAAGAATTATTTCTTAACATATTGAACTTACTCATGCACTTTTCTCTCTCTGATTGCAATACAATATATGATGATGAAAAAAGTCATAAAATTTCCTATTTTAATTTTTTATCAGTATTTATTTCATTGGCTTACTAATGGCTGTTGTTTACTTCAAATCTTTCCACACTTGTTTTACTGTAATTTTAAAAATCAATGTGTGTGTGTGTTTGTGTAAAATAAGAGAAATAGATTGCATTAAAGATGAGTAAAAATAAGAGAGAATTAGTGATACATGGCACTAAAGGTAGATGATGGAGTGTGTGTGTGTGTGTGTGAGATACTTGTGAGTAATGAGTGACCTGAATGAGAGGGGCTGATTGCCAGTACATAAGGTATAGAAAGGTAGTGAGTATTGAACACAGATTTCAGTTGTCATTATATAAGCAGCATAGTACAGGAAATAAGAGTGAAATGAGAGTGGGGTGGCAGTATATGAAGACTTAAGAGGATCAGTGGGCAGGAGATTCAAATGTAGGTGTCTTATTCATCCTACCTTCCACCACCACACATATAAATGAGCATGTGTATATCACTGAAAGGCTCTGAAATGGTGTGTACTTTAGGAAAAGGGATTTGATTTTCAAAATCTGCCTCCCAAAGAGAACGTTTATGGTTAAGAGTAATCAAGAATTTCAATTTGATACTAGAAATAACTCACCTTTCAGATTGCCAGATCGACTTCTCTCTATCTGTTCTATCTTTCTCTTTCTGTCTTTTATGCTTTCCCCCTCTCTCTATATATTTACCACACTCTCTCACTGTGTATATATATATATATATATATATATATATATCATGCATGCAGCCCCCTCCCCCTCTCTTGATATGACTTGTAATTGCTTTCATTTTGTTTAAAACTTTATCATAATGTTTTGCTTTCATTTTCTGATAGCTATCAAGCAGAAAATGCCAGCTTCTAAATCTTGTTTTCAGATTGGGTAAAAATGATCAAACTTTAAACATCTATAACATGTTTCTGGAACAAATGAATCACCAAATCAGATTCAGTGTATAAAATTACATCTATATACCAAATTTGAAAATATTCACTTAATTTTAAAATTTCCAAATCTGACAGCAACAGATCTGTCTTTTATGCTTTTCTCATTGTAAACTTCCCTTTCTATATATATTTACCACACTCTCTCTTCCTCTCTCATATATATTGCTCACACTGTGTGTGTGAGTATGTCAGTTACTCAGTGCATGTATGCATCTGTTTAAGGAATTTCATAAGGGCTAATGCTGAAAGACCCTTACAAGGCATTGGCAGCAAGTTTAGGAGACACCCAAGCATAGGATGCATAAATTAGATGAGTGCTCAAGAGCCTCTGTTGCACACTCAGGTGATGTTTCATCTCAGTCATATGATTTCAATTTCCTGTTAGTCTTGGTTGTGTAATGACCATCGACATATCACAAGAGGAAAGTTTGTAGAAAAGGCAGAGACAGAGAGAGGATCCAAAATGTCTTAAATAATTTTAGCTGGTGTGTGTGTGTTTGTTTGTTTGTTTGTTTTACATTATTTGCATATAAATTGTTTGATTATTTAAGATCTGTTTTACTTTGTCTCTCATAAAATTTGATATTTGTTTTCATTATTTCAGGGGCAAACTGCCTTTGATGTTGCTGATACTGAACTTCTTTCTTTACTTGAAGAACTCAAAAAGAAACAAGCTATGGTAATACAATATCTCTTACTATCACTAGGAATTCCCTTACTCTCTATAACCATCTGGAAATCTATTTGCTGAACAGTGTGCATATTCCTTTGCTCTCTAAAATTGTGTGTGTGTGTGTGTATGTATATATATATATATATATATATATATATATATATATATATATACTCATGTATGTGTTGTCTTCGTGTAACCCCATTGTCTGTATATACATATCCTGTTGTAGGCATTGTGGTTTATTGCTTGCAGCCAGGATAGTTTCCGTACATGTACTTCTTTCTAGATAACATTTGCAATGTTTTCTTATGATTGAGTCATCCAAAATGTCTCTGCTCAACCTACTCACATTTATACTGTGGGAGTTCAACATTGTTTTATTAAACAAATGGAAGACATTTAATGAATATAATTATCCTGTGTGTGAGTGAGTGAGTATATGTGTGTGTGTGTGTGTGTGTGTGTGTGTGTGTGTGTGTGGTGATGACTAAGACAGTTAAACCTGAGATTTGATGTAAAAAAAAAAAATGTTAGAAATGTTTTAAAGAATTAGGATGAATGGAAATAGTAGTTATCTTGGCAAAGATTTGAAGAAATGAGATTTTGGGAAGTAAATTCTTCTATATTGTAATTTATTGATGACTTTTCGATCATTTAGCTGTTAAGATGTGATTGTAATATTTTCAACTTATTATAACCACTGAAATGTTAGGTATAGGTGAGGACAGCATATTTGGGGTGAGTAAACATCTAATTAATGAAGGGTAGAAAGTCTTGTTTTTTATATATAGTTTTGCAAGTGGTTATATTGCCACACTAATCAATTCCACCTGGTCTTGTTAGAATGGTTCTCAAGAGTTATGGCATTCAGCAGTAATGCAATTCTTATTACTGGGAAATCCAAATCCTGTGATGCCTCATCATTATTTCTTGTCATATTTACTCATGATCAAAACCACATGATCCAGTGATAGCCTTAACCTATAATAGCATTGCTCTTATGATAACTTTTGCATTCTATTACTGCCAAGAGCAATTTCACAGGGCGTAATGAGAGTTTTGGTTAGGTTCTGTATTTCTCCATCATAAGAATTTGTTGGAACAACATCTTAGTTTAAAAAACTACCTAGTGGCAACAGATAGACAGAAAAGCTGACACTGGATGCCCTAGAAGCTGAAGAAGAAGCAGAGACTGACAACAAACAAGATAAAAGGATGAATTAGTGATTGACACCAAAAGCTGAAGTTTGTGGTGAGATAGAGGGGATGACATTTGCACAGCAGTGAGAGAACAATGGCTGATTTGATTGGTTGATTGAAACTACTTATCAATATACATAATTACATTGATTTTTTTCTTTACTGTACTGAACCAGTTTTATAAAGTGTTAGTGTATGAATTGTCCATGGTACACTCCTAGCATAGGAATGTACTAGGGGCAATTGGCATGAATCATAAGCAGAAAGAAAATAACTTATTCCTGTGATATACGAACATGGAACATGAAGGAAACACACCAAATATTGAAAACATCTAACCTTGACTCTAATTTTCTTTTTACACCTCTCACACACAACAATTGATAACAAGAATATCTTTCACTTCACCACACAATTTTTTTCTGTGTGGGAAGGTATGATTAAATATATTTATCCATTGTATTACTGAAATTCGATAATAAAAACAAGTTAGTTCTTTTGGTGTTAGTGTTTAGGATTGTGTACCTCGGAATTAAATACTATAAAATGTATAATTGCTATTTTGTCAACTTATGACTAGTTGGATTTTGAGATAGAAATTGAGATATCAAAATAAGTACAGTTAAAAGTTAGTCTTACTTTAATACATCCGTTATATTATTTCCCATTACATACTGCATTATATGTTTATTTTGAGATGTTTTGTTACATTAATTATGGCATTAACTTCATGTTTATCAATATATGATTACCTTTGGGCTTCTAAATGATCATTTTTTTTTTTTATCTTTCTAGCTTAGAGATAAAACACCCGTACACAAAGATATTATTGTTGCTAGAGGAATTCCTCCGAAACGAAGGTTAGTTAATTATTGATTCATATACAATATGAACGTTTTTACTATATTTTCTTAATATAATTTAAACATTGTTAAAAAAAAAGTCTCTAAAAATGGTTTACTTATGTGGTTTGTAGATTTTTTTCAAGTATTATACATTCTTTTTGGCAAATCATATCAATGAACTCTCGCTGTCACCCTTCAGGATTTAATAAACAAAGTAGCTGTTGAATGCTGAAATTGATCCCATTCCCCCAACATTTGTAGCCTTGTGCCAATGTCCGTATTCAGTATTATCTACAACTTGTTTGTCCTTCTGGGCAAAACTTAGTTTATAAAAATTTGGCAAAAACAAAGTCTTGTTAAATTTTCTTAAATAATGATTAAAAATTGGACAGACAAGCATTCTTGTGTAGTTGAAACGATTGCTTAGCAACTATGTGGTAATGGGTTCAGCTCCACTATGTGGCACCCTTTAACAAGCATCTACTTAGCTCTGTACTGATTAATGTTTCTGAATGAATTTGGTAGATGGAAACTCAGTGTATGTGTGTTGATTTTTGTCCTTGAAATTCATTTACGCAAAAAGGTGACCAATAAAATGTTATCATCATTTACTGTTGGTCTTTGGATGGTTTGAATGCAGCTAGTAGGTCTGGGGAGTGTGTCAAGCTCCACTGTCTGTTTTGGCCTGATTTTTATTGCTAGATGCCCTTCCTAATGCCAGCTACTTTACAGAGTGGACTGGATAGGTTTTACCTGGCACAAGTGAAGTCACCATATAGCTTGCAAGACAAGAATCCCTCAACTGAGAAAGCCAATGGTATCAAAGGAGGTTGCTTTGTGCCTGGTGATGAGTGGTTAAGCTATGATACAGGGACAGAAAGAGGTGGGTACTCTAGTTGGAAGAAGAGAGAGAGTATGAGAGATGGTGGCAACGTGCCAAGGCACACTCCCAAGGTACATGGATGTGAATTCATCCTATGTCTTCCTGGGTTTCCTTCTTCCACAACTGTGGAAGTATGTCAAGTGCTTGCCTATGTTTTAATGATGTATGTTGGATGTTAACATCAGCAAGAAAATTGAAAATCAATGCTTTTTCAAAATAACCTGTTGTAATGGATTTTCTTCACCCAGTTATATCGGCACTCCCTTGTCACTCCCATCATGGAAATTAGAACTCGTGATTAGGTCATTGAAAACACATATATCTAACATTGCATGTTAATCAATTATGGTGATCTTCAATTATTAAATGACCTATTTTGGACCAGGGTGTTATCATTTCTATAGAATGTGCATGCATATATGTATAATTGAGAATGTGTTCCTGTCTGAGTATGTGTGAATATCTATGTATGTATGTATGTATGTATGTGTGTGTGTGTGTGTGTATATATATATAATATATATATATGTTACATACATACACATATATATACACATATATACACACATATAACTACACTGAACTGTCTTATAGTGTACAATTAGTGTGTCACATACTGAATTTGAGTGTGACAAAAGGACCTGGTGTGTGAGGTCTTTGCAGTTGAACAAAGCAACTCCACCATGACTCCTTTCTTTCCTATCGGTCCGTAATACAACATACTGTTGTAAGTGTATTTCTGCATTTGCTATATCTGGTTTTAGGTGTGTTTCCATAAGTGCTATGCATAAGGTTTGATTGCATGCAACAATGTCTCAAGAAGGGATTTTTTGTCCTGTTACTAAGTGTTAACAGTCCTCTGATGTTCAGTAAGAGCACCGATGTGATGTGTGTGTTGTTGCCAGTGGTGCCCACCTTGGATCTATCTGCTGTGATGGTCTTGTGTATGCTACATCAATCTGTGAGATTGATGTGGCAAGGTCTGCTGCTGTACAATCTTTTATTCCATGCAGAAAAAAGATTGTTGTTCAGCAGCTGCCCTTTCAACAACATGTTGATAGGTCTGGAGATTGCATTTTATTCTATGTGTGCTACTAGAATTTAAGGTGGCTGTTAATGATTTTGCACTGCTAGTATTTCAATTTGATTTCATAAGCAAGAAACAACTATGTAAAATATAGAAATTATCCCCCTTGAATGTTGGGAAATTTTTTTTTTCTTTTCATTGTTTGTGAATAAGCATTAAAAAAATTTTTCATTTACAAAACAGAACATCTGTTACACGAATGAGTGGAGATCAAAAGCACAATGTTGTCCTACAAACATTAGAACAAGAAAAGGCACAACTTAACAACTACAGAAAAGATGAGGAAGCCAAAAAGAGTAGTTCAAGTTCAACAAATGATGACTCCAGTTCTGAGTCAGAGACAGGTATGTTTGCAACTTATTTTCATTGTTTTGAATCTAATTAACAGAGCCTTCTAGTTTCAGATATTTTATTGAGTAAAAAATAAATTCAAGACTTTGTAGGTATCAGTAAGTTTAGTAACAGTGAAGAACATAAAACCATGGCATTTTGAACTATGGTCCTTTGACAGAGCGATTAAATATATGTAGTGGGTGAGGAGTGAAAAATTAAACTTGATTGACTGAATACCAGGGAAAGGAAAGAAGATGACGAGGGTCCAGAGTGCTGGTGGGAGCAGAGGAAGGCCAAACAGTCAATACTGTATAGTGTGGTTTAACCAGCTAGGAAAGCACAGATACTCAGTGATAGAACAAAAGCAACAAGTATTTGGTGCTAAGAAAATAATGGTGGGTCTCTGAGATGGTGGCAAATACAGTGGGTAGAATGGGAATAGTTGAAGGTGAGTGTTCATACATTAAAAGCCATTGTTCACATGTAGAAAATTACCTTTTGTAATAGGTTAGTGGCTTTACACTTATGACTGTGTGATCCAGAAGGTTGCAAGTGTCTTGTACTATAGTCCTGGTCTGACCAGAGTACCTTGTGATTGAATTTGGTGGAAAGGAAACTGAAAGCCCATCATGCATGTGTGTATGTAGTTCCCCTTCCTGACAGCTGGTGTTCGTTTGTTTACATTCCCATAACTTTGGCAGAAACAGACCAATAGAATAATTAACAGACTTGAAAATAAGTACTAGGGACAATTTGTTGGACCGAGCCCTTTGAAGTAGTGCTCTGGCATGGGTGCAGTCCAATGACTTAAATGAAAGATTATGGTTATATAGTCAGGTAGGAAAAGTCAGTACTTGTGACTTTTGTAGACCCTCCCAGACTGGTGAAATTGATGTGGTAGGTGTTCATCTTGGACAACTTCATGGTGGTGATTGTTGGGGAAAATATGGGTTAAGAGAATACTTTACAAATTTGTAGTTCTGAGGAGAAATGATCAAGGCATGTATACAGTGCAGAGTAATGGAAATCTGAGTGGAATGAGAAGGGCAGAGGCTACTTTAGTACAATAATAATAATAATAAATGGCTGAAGCCTTTTAGTGATTGAATGTTTACCAATCAATCAAATCCTCTTTATTGCTCATTCAGTCTTGGATGGTTTGCAAGTGTTGTTGAAAAAAAATCCTTATTAACATATTGAAAGCAATATTGTCCTTGTAAACTTTAATTATAAAATTTCACATATCTCACATAAATGGCATCGTTAATTTATAAAAAGGAAAAATTTTTGTTGGTTAGTTAGGAATAATACTTCTGTCTGCTGTGCACTCATGAACTGGAGCAATATTCTCTCTCCTGGTGGAAATAAAATACTTCTCCAGTTAATCTAAAATTTTACACTAAATAAATGTTTGTGTTTATATTTTTTGTTTTTCAAGTTGTTAGATTGAGACTGTTTCATGTCTTAAACATGTATTTTTTTTTTTTTGTTATTAGAACGTCAGAATCTAATTAACAAGAACACATCCATCCCCCATACGGTAAGTTTCCACAATATGTATACACACACACACACACCTCCAGGCATTTGCTTTTAATATTTTTCTTTTTCTTCTATTTTTAAAGTATACTGTGGTACTTCTTTCTCTCTCTTCATATATATATATATATATATATATATATATATATAGATAGATATATATATATATATAGATATATATATTATTTTTGTTGCACAATAATGGAATGAATTTTAGAATTGATAGCGAAAATATATTATTGGTAGAAGTCTTAGAACACTGGACAAAATGCAGTATAGTATTTACAGAGTTCAACTTTGGTAGAGGTTAACATACTCTTCATATTTCCATGGTTGCTAAGATATTTTACCAGTCCTGTACTGGGGTGTATTGACTGTATTCTTCCCATAAAATGTATGGCCTTGTGCTAATGTTAGAACTTGTTACTCAGAATACAAATAAGTGCAGGTATTGGTATATACCTTCTCTTGATGAGTATGCAGCTTCCTTATTGTGTATTGAGTCCTTGTTCCTGTATTACTAATCAGACATTGTTTCACTTAAATTTTTTGTCCTATAATATCAAATTCATAGAAATACAAGTCTATTTGTAGTTCAGAAGTCACTTTTTCATTGAATATATATAGTACATCCAGGTATCAAATTAGGGTAAATGAGTTTATTAGAAGTATATTAAATTAGTCACATTTCTTAAACCATCTCTCAAACTGTTACTCAAGTTTCTCTTTTATTTTTTAAGTTCTTTGATATTTTAACAGTCTTCGAGATACATTTCATATTTTGGTAGAAAATCTGATTTACCATTTCAACATGCAGCATACTGGGTTTAATACCAAAAAAAATCCCTTTAATTTCCTTAGATATTGTGCTTTCTTTTGTTTTCATTTCATGGAATAGTTCCCTGAAATTTCTTACTAAACAAAGCAGTATACTTTATAGAGTAATAGCTGATGTAGTTGTCTTGCTTTTTAAGTATCAGTCAGATTTATAGTATCAGTTCAGCAATCAAGTTTTTGTTCTGAAAATATTTTAACATACATTTCATATTTTCCCTGGGATTTTAGTTTTGCTTCCTGATCTTTCATTATTTTCAATTAATGTAGTATATTCTTGAACTGAAACCGAAATATCAGATAGATGATTTTGTATTATGGATGGTCAACTTCTCAGCAGTACTTTTTTTTTTCTTTTTCCTTTTTTTTGAAGTTTAGAATTGTTTTTTTAAATATTACAAAGCTGGTTTTAAATTGAACCTGTTTTGTAATTTAGAACATTTCTGTGTATTATACTGAGGATATTTTTCTGTAAAAAAAAATTCCTTAAGCTTTCTACTGTCTAATTTAAAAGTAAGTTTTTCAACCTGCATATCATACATAAATCTAAATTTATTTTCAAGTAACTACCATTTGCATCCATTTTCTCAAAATTGTAATGGTTAATTATTTTACTTGCTTGTCTGCAAGTTTTTATTGAGTAGCTTTATACTTTTTGCCATAGCTAGTTTTATTTCTCTGTGGGTACCATTCTGTTTTTCTGTGTGGATTCTTCAATATTTTTCTTTCTAAAAAATAAAATAAAAAAAAAATGAAAAGAAGTCTTTGATTGATATTCCCTCTTCTTTGGCTTTTTGCTTGGCGTGGGAAGGAGGAAGATAATGCAGCTCTAGCTTCTGACACAACAAATTCTCAGACTGAATTCTTATATGATGATGTATTTGAAGAACATGTCTCTGAGACAAATCCTGACTCTGAGTATATTAATGATAATGTCACATTCACTCTACCTACCGATGAAACAGAGGTTCAATTTGATGAAATGGATGTGAGTATTTCACTCAAACCCAAGCAGCTGAATCGAGTTTTATGTCCGCTGTTGCTGTGCCTTTATACTAAACTGGTGATGGTTGGAACATGAACATTTTGCTTCCGTGTACATTTTGAGCTTGCATGGATTTTAACTGTGGTAACAATTCAGGAAAAAAATTATGCTTAAAGTTGTATCAAGTTTTCTTTCTGAAATCTGCTTTACTAATTGTTTTGATTTATCTCCAAATGATAGCCAAAATCTAACAATTTACAAAATTATATTTGATATTGCAATGTGTTTTGTAATACTGCTATGGAGAAAATATTTTTTTCCTCCATTATTTCCTCTACATTAATCACATGTAGTGCTAATAAAATTCCATTTTTAAAACTGTTTAAACCCCTAGAGTAAACTATAGAATTTAGATGAAAATAATGGCCCTCTTCATAGTTTATCTAACTGTTTCCTATCTTGTCTTTAATTTTTGTCTAAATAGATAGTAAAATAATATCCACTGATTATATCAGAACCTAACTTCATTTTCTGTGTCTATTATTGTTTGTCTTATCCCTTATCTGATTAGTTATCTAAAATATCTACTAATAATAACTCAAATTCATGATCACCAGTGAAATTAATGTTAAAAATTGCACCTTCTTGAATCAGATCTTTAAAAATTTTTTCACAATTGCATGTATTTTTTTTTTCTTTTTGTTATTGGCATTTTCTCTTCTTAAAATGCTCTTCAGAATAATGTAATCATTCTTCAAACATTCTTTACATATTTTTACTTCGCACCAATTCTGCAGCTATAAATGTTAAATGGAAAATTAAAAAATGTATTTTGATTACATTAAAGTCTTTGCTTCTAAAAAAAATATTTTACATTGATAATTGATAATTTGACTCACACTCTTCCAAAATAAATTTTTAACTCTGTAAGATTTAATACAAAACCTATAAAATAGTATAACTAGATTTTAATCCATCTATAGATATGAACTTTAATGAATTTTAGCTCAATATTGAAGAAAGGATGTGAAAATAACATGAGCAATATCTAGAAGATTCTAGAGGTTTGTCCATGTAGTGAATAGAGAACAACTGTTTCCCCACTAGATAGTGCCTTGATTATCTCTCTGCCTTATTTCCATCCCAATTTCAGTATGTTTCCAGAAAGTTTCTTATTACTGGTTTCTGTATATCTTTGGATATGTTTAGCCATGTGTTTATCATTAATATCTCATGATAAATTCACGCTCTTATGCTCTTCCAAGATGCTTGTACACAAATGTACATCTACACATTGATTTCAGTTTCCTTTAACATATAAAATATTGGCTTCTCACAGTTTCCTATTGGAAAAACATCTTTGTATTTATTTGTTGTTCTCTCGACTCCATAAAATGGAAGGATAAACGTTAGTCTCATGCTATTAAAGTCATTTGTTAGATAAAGATTTTGCATTGTGTACCACATCCATAAAAATTGTCTTCTGCTTGAGCTTGAAACCATATAGCTGAAATTTGCTTCATTATAATTTCAATGTACAATATTTTCTCAAGCTTAAACTTTATTAGCTGTGTAAATCGTGTATTGCAAATGTGACTAATCACAAATACATTTTGCTTAAATATCACCAGCTCCTTTCATGTCTGTATATCCATGCATTTCTAGTCCTGTAAATTATTCATTAAAAAAATCAAGTTGTATTTATTTTGTTTCTGAATGTATAAGTTATTGGATTTTATCTCCAATTTATAATAAAGGGATTTATTTGTTTGTGTTTAATTAGCTTTACAGTAACACTTCATTATTTCATTTATACTGTGTATTAATAAGAAAAGTCAATACATAGTTTTTTCCTCAGCTTCATATAGCAAAACTTTTTCTCTTTTGATGCTTTTTTTTAAAATATATTTTTACTTCAATCACAGGGGTTAAGATTAGCTTTAAGTTTTTGACTAAGCAGGACAAATCTGACTATGAAAACTTATCTGAAAATAGACACTTTTTCACTTAAGAAATGTATAATTGTCATAAGGTCATATAGGCTCCTACAAAATATGCAACCACAATTCCTGTATAATATTGATTCCACAGGAAACACATGTTGACCATTAAAGTTATAATACATAACTTCATGTTCACTAGAAACATGGTTAGGAACTAGCAAGGAAAGATGATAAAAGAGAATTGAGGATTCATATTGTAGCTTCTGTTTATATTGATCCCAACTTTATTTTTGAATCATGATGCTTGGTTATTTTGAGTTGGTAGTACAAATAAGTTTAGGGGTATATACACACCCACTGTAAATGTTGAACCATGAAAATATTTTATTGGCAAATCATGGCTTTTTAACCATTTAAACCCAGTATATAATCTTAGAGCCTAAATGGCTAAGCTATTGCATTACCCACTCTTAGATTTGGACATCAAATATTTTTTATATTATATCCATTAGTTGCCCCAGTTCACCTTTTCATGTGTAAACTGAAATAACTTAAATCAAATTAAAATAAATTTGAAACAACAAACAAGTGTTTTGAAGTAAATCAGAATACTTGCAAAGGAAACTGTCTATTTCAATTAGATAATGCCACCCTATATATTATCCAGTGTATAGAATATACATTATGTATACAAAGTACACCATAGCCTGTTTTAAAATGGTATTATTTTATGGGAATTTGGCTGTGCTATTTGAAGCAGGCTGAGCAATGGGTTTTTCTCTTTATTGTCTCACTTTGGCAACATCATTCAATGGTCTATTATAAAAATGTTAAACCTATAATTCTCTGAAAATTTTTTAGCCAGTTGCAATAGAAAAGTCATTTGAGAGTTCCGTATTTCTAAAATTTTGTACTGACAATTGATATGTAACTTGGTATTTATCAATTTACACGTTCAGACATGCACAATGATTGAATTAGCTGATGAGGTCTTATAGGAAACAAAATGAAGGCTTACCTCTAGAATTTTTCTAAAAAAAAATTGTGCAGCTGTTTCAAGAAAAGCAGCTTTTATACAAACCGAGAAACATTTATAGTATAAATGTTTTATCATTTTGACAGATACATTCTGAACAGCCTATAGTAAATCCAATACAATTTGGTGTATATGCTAAATAGTTATAAATTCTTTCTTTCTTTGACTATTAAAAGGTACAAAGAACAAAAAAAAAATGTGTATCAAATAGTTTACTCATTTCCCATGCAGCTTAAATATATTTAATGTTTACTGAATGAAAACACCTTTATGGATGAGTTTTCATTTTTTTTCTTCTGGAATATTGTTTTTTGGATTGTAAATTTATTTGTATTTTGCTGGATATATTTTTACTTTCTCAGATAACATTGAATATTTGTGAAAGCATCTATGCCATTTTGCAGCATGCCTTTTAGTTTTACACACTGCCCATTGCTTTTCCACCATTCCTTCCTGTCTTAAAGTTGCATCTCCTTTACCTGTAATCCATTGAATGATTTTTAGGTGCCTTCTTCACCAAGTGGTACACAACCTTCCCTGGCAAGCACTCCCTCTGTCATTGGATCCCAAAGCAAGACCTCCACAGTCCAATCCACGAAACCAGAATTACGTAAATTTGGCAGTACTAGTACGGTTCCTAATGAGACTAATGAACATGATGCTGATGTTATTCCTCGCTCAGCTTCCACTCCTCGACTTGCATGTGATGATGATTCTATTGTGAGTGTGCATCAGTTTATTGCTTATTGGGAAGCAGTTAGCCCATTTATTTTCCAACTATAACTTATTTAAAAAAAATGTTAAGCTTGTCCATTTAACAAGAAATGGAAAGCAAGCATTCTGTTCCATAGATATTGCAGAATAGGTTTTAAGTTAATGAACCCTTTTGAAACTTCTTCCCTGTGAGTGTCCCAGACTAAATTTTTGTGATTTTCCTTTTGAATTGCACAATTATTAGATTCTTTTGTAGTTAGACATTTTTGTCAGATACTACTAACTGATTTATCTTTGCTTAAAAATGGAATTTAACCACTTGTTTGGTTGTGAACTCATTTTGATCATCCTACCATTTTTATAATTAATATTTGTATAATTTTATTTCATTTGATGTGTAGTGGGAGAAAGGCATTTTGCTCATTTAGTTTCAACCTTTTGGTTGTGATTAAGCTGGCTTTCTATAAATTTTCTTGAAATATTCGTTTGTATTTTATTTAGAATAAGCCAGACTCCCAGCAAACTCCAAGCAGTGTCTCATCAGGAAATGTCACTGCTGAGTTTACAGTGACTGCACCCCTAGAACAGCCAACAGATGACAGGTTTGTGAGATTATATAAGCAATTAAATGCTAAGTGTTTATATATTTCTACATACTACTTAATTTAAATTGTTCTAATTCTCTAATGTGCTTTTGTTTTTTTTGTTAACATTTTTACTGAAACTGTTTATATTCCTTTTAATATATACTTATAACAGTATTATTTGTGATTAATTTGTTTCAAACAATAATTCACAATTTAATTAATTAGAATTTTATCTGTATTCATTTAGCTTTCCTAATAAGTTTTGATACATGTTTTTTTTTGTTGTTTTCGAATTTATTACTTCATATACTCAATTGTGTGTGTATGCACACACACACACACATATGCTGCTGCAAAGCCTTCAGCTTATTTATGCTTTAAAAAAATAATAGTAGCATATATCATTTATTGACTGTTTACTGAACACAAATATATTAAATATTTGAGCCAATGTGCATTACACTAACTACTTCAATGGAACTAAATGGAAAGTGCATACCAATTCCCACTTAATTTTAGTGGTTAGTGCCAAGAAAAGTTGTTCTACTGTCAGAACATCTGTTATTTAAATTTACATGTGGGTACCTATTATGGATGAATGTTCCATTTCTTATATTCCGTTTCACCCACAGAGCCATTATGAAGTATTTTAAAAAAATGCAAGCTCTTTTTCATTTCATTAATAACATATTTCAATAAGCTGTTGTTCTGTTGAATATTGTTTGGACATTCTTGTGAATAATTTTAACTTAACACAGATTGCTTGGTTATATCAATACTGTTACTTGAGTTCTTATTTTTTAGTATTATTATTATCAAGTATAAATTAAGTAAATGTGAAAGAACAAAGAGAAAGTTGATCAATTTTGTTTGCAAACAATATTCCGAGAAATGAAGGCAAGTCTTTTATGATGAAAGTACAGCTGATTTATATATTGTACACGTTTATCAGTTTATTATCTTTGAATAAATTATGTCTGCATACTTTGTATATTTAAATAACTTGATGCCCCCTTTTTTGGCATGGCTCTGTAAGGATAGCATGTTCAGTGTTGTCTTTCGTTTTATATCTATTCTTCCATGTCGTCTGTGAATTATGTCTTCTGCCTATATATAACCTTAATGTGTTTATATTCCTACAATTTCCTTTGTGGCCTGCATGTAAAATGAAACCATTTTTTCTTTTCTCTTATTTTCTTTCTCCTCTAATCTGAGCACTCCATAACATTTTGGCATAAAAATTAATCAAATTTAAAATAACTCTTTGAATGTGATTAATATACTTTTTATTGTTGATATAATATCTCAAGAGAATGTTTGCTCATCTTTAATCTGGACTTTATAGTTCTGAAGCATTTTTCTCTTTAACTTTGCAAATTTTTCAACTTTATATCAAAAAGAACAAATTATCTATGAGTCAACTGATATTTATGTCAGTTGAATTAGCAAGTAGTCCTGTCCCAAACCTTTCTTCTCTTCCCGTTTGGTCTTGAATTGACCTGTTGCCTAACTATGTCAGCTTGCTTAACATTTTACGTACGCTTACTCCTAATAGCTAAAAAGTACTTGCACGTAATAAAAAGAATATTTCTCACAGAAAAAAGAAAAGGGATTAAGGTTGCTATCATGATGCATAAGCAGTATGGTCAGTTTGGCCATATGTTCACGTTCATTGGGGAAAATATTCTAAAATCAATTAAAAGTAGTACTCACCAAGGATTTCCTAAAAATACTTGAATCAGAGCTTATGTAAGTATATCATTATAAGTAATTGAAACACTCATCATTCCTTTCATCATTTTCCTGAAATAAGTTATCTCTCTCACTGCTGCTTGCACCAACCACTTCAGCGAAATTATGAGATTTATGTAATTCACATATCATGCTACCTGAATGAAATAGGTATTTATGTAAGGGAAGTGACAGAGTTGTTTTCTTACAAACAAGAGTATCTCTTGCTTTGCTTTCCATGTCATTGCTTAACAGCATTATCCCCCTTATAAAGTGATATCACTATGTCAGCTGGTTTTGGTATTCAACAAAGTAGCTTCTAGAGGATCACTCCATTTGCTAGAAATATCATCCAAATTACACCTACTCCCATAATGGATGTCTGGAAAGTGTCATGATGATCAAGACTGGAATGCTTTTCATCATACATTTGTCTGATCAGGGCTGATCTAGATAACAACCAAGTTCAATTTGACCTATTGAAGGATGGCCCCAATATGGTCCCTGAACTTGTTAGAAATATTAACCAAATGTCCTTCAGATCCTACACTTTTCAATTAGAAAAGAACATATTAAACAGCAGTCCTATATAAACAAAAGGCAAGTTAAGATATATTACATAAACTAGGAGAAAACCAATCAGAAGGCAATGTTTTGCCTAGCTTGCTTCTCAACCATGTGGTTTCAAGTTAAGTCCCATTGCGTGGCACCTTCGGCAAGTGTCTTCTATAACCCTGGGCTAGCCAAAGTCTTGGGAATGGATTTGGTTAATGGAAACTGAAAGAAGCTTGTCATGTATACATGTATTTGTATGTTTGTGTATTCCTTGGCAACATGTGATGTTAATTTCTAGTCCTAATGGAAAACATGTCTGGCCATGGAAAATATTATCTTACTTAGAAACAGATGAGGGTTGCTGACAGGAAGGGCATGTGGTCACAGAAAATTTGCTTCAACAAATTCATCATCATCTATGATAATTGATGTTGAGTACCATTATATAAAAAAAAACAAAACAAATTAATGAAATTCTTGGAGAGTACTGTTTAATAATGGTTTTACAATATTAATTTTAGTCTATAGTATTGACTAAATTAATCGCAGTACTTTTGTATCATGATTACTATGTAAACAGAAAATAGTTTATATTTATTATTGATAAACAAATAGCACTAATCATTAATAGTTAATATTTGAAGTCAACACTATATTTAGCTATATTTTGGTGTTAGTATTCTCACATTTTCTATAAAGTAATGCTTCTTTACTCAGTTATTACACATCCTAAAGTTTGATTCCATTTAGAGCTAAAACCTGAAGCTGGTTCATTAGTTTTGACTCTTAATTTTGCTTATTGTCTTGCCTGAGACTTTCACTCTTTATTTTGCACTTTAGTATATGTGTCTATTCATCTAATAGAATTTGCTTTGCTTTAAAAGTAGAATTTTATTTTCTTAACTGAATATTAAATAATTTTTTAACAATTGTTTGTTATTGTAATTTAGAAAATATTTTTTTCTGCAATAAAGAAAAAAAAAATCGTCAAATGCTTAAGGGATTTCCCTGCTGACTTCCCTATTCTTATAGAAAGAAACAACATAAAGCCAAAGCTCTTTCTCTCTTGCCCTTCCCTCTTCAATTTTACTTTTTCTTTAGCACAAGGTTCTTCCTTCTAGTGAATACCTCACTGCCACGACTATATCTGTAGCACTACTATATCTGTAGCACTATTATATATTACCAATATAGTTATTAAACTTCTGAAATTTCTTATTTAGTGAATTGGAATTTACATTTAGAACATACATAAAATTTAACAATATTTACATTATGCAGGTGTAATTTTGAATGTTCACAGTACCTTGAATCAACAAGTTGGACATCTTCAATTAACTCAAAGGTACTTGTTGATCCTGTAGTTGGAGAGTGAGTAAAGTGGTCATTTTGAAAACCTGTAGATCTATTGTAGACCTAAAATTTTATGTTCCTCAGGCTTTTAGAACGAGGAAATTACAGATTTAAAAAACACGAAGTAATATTGATCTAATTCAGTTTTGCTACTATTCAAAGGCAAAGCTTTTAACTTACTTCATATAGATTAAATTCAAAGTAATATATTTATATATTAACATTCTGATAGAATAGCTGGGTTTTTCTCTCCTTATGCCCAACTTCTGAATCCAGCATTAGTTTCTTTTTGTGTGCTTCCGTGTCATCTCTCAAACACATACCTCACCGTAGTTTTGTCTGTTTGTAACCTGCATGAAGCATGTCGTGCTGCTTGCTATCCTTACAGATTATCCAGCCGCTCGTCCAGCTATAGCCGGTTCTCTAGTCCCTATAGCTCCTTTACCAGACATTATGTGCCTTACTATCACAGACTTGCAGAAAAACGTACTGAAAAGCTGAAGAACTCCACTGTAGCCACAACAGCGACCATAACAACACCGACTTCAACTACTGCACCAAGCATCAGCAGAAGTTCCCTGGTAATAGGAGATAGTTTTGGTGTTAAGAAAAATGCTGAATCAACTGATACCGATACAAAAGTGACATCATCGCTGCCTTCTCCTAGCATTACTGTAACCATTGCTAGCACTACTCCTACAAACACTCAAGCTAATACTTCAACAACCACTACTTCAGTTTCAATTTCCACACCTACTACAACTACAACAACAAGCATCACAACGGATATATCAAGACCATCATCGACAACTAAAAGGTATACTTGAGGATATATTATGCATTCTGATGGGTAGCCCTTGTTATACATTGCAACATATATTTTCTATAATTAGATGTAGTTACTTAGAGTATTGTGTTCCCTTCAGTTGTTTTAGCATCTGGAAAATGAAGGATTCAAAGCTAAGTAAAATGGACATCTACCTTGGCTCCCAACCAATCTTACATTAGTTGATGTTTTTGAAAATTTTAAATATAAGCAAGAGTTTCAGAGCTAGAAGAAAGTACATCTTAAAGACATTTGGGTTCTCTCTATTGTTCCCTATTTTGACATGACTCCCAGTTTCATAAAATTGCCACTTTTAGTCCACTTGTATAAATTTAGTCGTAAGTCATTATGCCAATATTATTATCCCACACACTAGTTCAATTCCACTCAGTCAATTGGTTAACTATCCGACCAACTAATCGATTGTTTGTTTAATTTGGTTAAACAGTAAGTCATTTGCTTTGTTTTTGTTTGTCAAAGCCTTTTTATTGCTACTTGCAATCTTTTCAGTGTCTTTCTTCTTAGTCCAGACTTCTTAGAACAGACTAAGAAGAAAGTCAGTGCAAAGTTTACAAGTAGCAACAAAAAAGTTTTGAGAGAAAAAAAAAACAACAATTGACTTACTGCTTAACTGAATTAAACAAACAATTGTTTAATTGGTTGGCTATTTAACCAATTGACTAATAATAATGAGGTGGAATTGAACCAATGCATGTGTTAATAATAATAATAATAATTAATAATAATGATGATAATGATAATGGCTCTCTCTAGACACTACAAAATTTTTCAACACAAGAATTTACATAAAGAAGCTTACAAATCGGATATTGTTCAACACAGTTTTAGCATAGTCATGGCTTACAATGACTGTAGATTCAATTTTTCCATTATTTCCTTTGTGACAAGTAAATATATAAAGACATTGTACATATTAGGCATATAAACAGCTTACTTATAGTTTAGTTGTGAGTGTATTGCGTAACAAGTCTTTAATTTTGGATGTTTTACAATATAGTTCTACGTTTCTGAATGTCGGGTGATATTTATTTTCACTTGACAGAAGCTTAGTTATATGATTTTATACTTTTAGAAAAAGGTTCTCCCATGTTAATTTTTCAAGGATGCATATGTTTAAAGTATATTTAATGAAATTGTAGATGGCTATTTTAATGTGATACTGCTTCTATTGCATATAACAGATTTTTATTCAGCCAGGCAGCTATTTGCAATATTATTGTTTTGAACATGATCAACTTGTATTACATTTAAGGCATGAACAATATTTTATTATATGTTTAAATTAACTTTATATTATATGAATTTTATCAATTCAAAGAAAAATTGCTTTTTTTCCCCCTTGTTCCAGCTTTGCATACCTATTTTTCTTTGCCTCCCTTATCTAAAAGCAACAAGTGTTGATGAGAAGCATACTGGTTTGACAGCTTAAAGCTGTGTGTTATGCTGTTTGTGTGTCACACTGTTTGTTTTGCATTGTTTTTTTTTTAATAAAGATATTAATACCCAAAAAAAAAAAAAAAAAATGACTTCTCAGTACTTGAAAGTGTGTAGAATTTGTTGATATTTATGTAAATGGTAATTAGTTCTAAACCATTGGTTACCTCTTCCATTGGTGGAACAATTCTTAAAAAATAGTCACCTGATGAAAAGTGAGATATTTTCTGTTGGAAATTGCTTTTATAAAACCAACTGAGGTGAATTGTTGCTTCAATCTGTATATATTGACATTATTATAATCATCATGACATCTCATTTTCATTATGAGCATGGGTTGGCTAGGTTTGCTGTGTGACATATTGCCATTCATCTTGATTTCATGTCATTTCGGCTGTGAGACCATGTATCCTCTCATCTAAACTGTTTGCCTTTTTCCCATGTTTTCCATGAAAATTCTCTTATATGTTTATTTTACCCTTCACTTTTAGTAGTAGAGAAAGGCAAGCTAAAAACTTACCTTGGCAGAAGCTGCTCAAATTATTTAATTTTACTATTTCTGCCATTATCTAGTTACAAAATAGTTTATCAGCACCATAGTTAATTTCATAGAGGAGTGCAAGAGTAAAAGTGGGGGAGTGAGATGTTGTGATCTTCATGATCTTTTATGAGGTTTTGTGTTGGACATTTTGACATAAGTACAGTTAAAAATTGAATCTATGTAGTTGATTTAGTCTGTGACATATGCTTCATTAATTACATGATTTTTTTTTCTTTTTTAAAGGAACTTTCTGAGAGTTTGCCTATGTGTGTAATCGTATATTCATAGACTGTTTGTGTCTGTTGTCACACACACAACATATGCTTGTGTATGTATCTTCTTCACTGCACAGACTTGCCCTGTTTTGTTTATCAATGATTCATATATATACATGTGTATCTTCTTCATTAGAACGTTCGAACCTCCAAAACGAGATGAGGAGACTGAAACTCAGAGAAAAGCTCGAGCTAGGAAGGCCAGGGAGACCCGTCGTTCAACACAGGTTTGTTTTATCTGTACCAATTTTTCTAGTAACACCAATGATCCAGCTTTCTATCATTTTCCTCCTCTTTTTTAAAAAATTTATTCTGCTCAATTTATCTCTCGTACCTTTCAGACCCCACTTTCTTCAAATTTACATCTACATCTCGCAGTTGTCTTCTGGCCCATCTCACTCACCTAAAAGATAGATTACCTTCCATATCTCACGCATAGTCTTGCCTACCTCCTACTTTTTACTTTCTCATTCAGCATCACTTACTATAACCTGCTTTTCTTTCATTTTTTTTTTGTTTTTATATCACTTCGTTTCTTCTACTGCATTTCTTTCTTTTCCCTGCTCTCTATCACAATTCCTCTCAACTTCCTTCTGTACCATCCTTCTATCTTGTTACTTGCTCACTTTCATGTTTCCTCCTAATCTCTTTCAGGTTTGCTTCATTTTCTTCTAAATGTTTACTTCATGCCTCTTTTGCTCCTCTACCTTTCTGCAAGTTCTTCTCTTAATTATACGATGTCCACTACACACAGTTTACTTAGTGTTCTTCCTCATGTAATGTTATTCCGGTCATTACTATATTTTTTCTTGATTTTCCCACAGGGTATCTCAACAGAAGATATTGCTAGAGCAAAGGCTCTGAAGCAAACTGGAACTGAAGAAAAAGAAAACAAAGAAAAAGAACAAGAATGTGATAAGGACTCTGACAAAAATGATCTTGCTAAGGACCGATTATCAAGTGAGATCAGTAAGGATGGCTTACTAGACACAACTGTTGCAAGTGATGAAGTGAACTTGAGAAGTCATCGAACATTGGAAGAACGGAGCCATGTAAGCAGTCCTTTCCTGTGGTTTTTCTTGAATGATGGCCAGTGTTAACAAGAAACAATGTTAATGAGGTTAAGGAACTCTGCCTTGGAGTCAGAGATACAGACAAAACTGTTTGCATCAGTTGTCTTTATGGTTGTAGTTGAGCCATTAGCTTTGATTGAACAGTGATTAACAGCATTCCAGTTGTGACTGTCCCAACTTTTTCTTATGTACTGGGAGCAATGACTTTATTATCCAACAGACATAATTCTTTAAGATGGTTTGGTGAGGATTGTTTGCTATTTCTAGCAAGTTGAATAACCACATACAATCTCCATGCCACCATTACCATTTCACAGTTAGGAATTAGCATTGCTTATAAGCACCAAAATACAAAATGACTCTCCCTTTATGAGTTATTGATTTTCTTGACAATTGTGAATAGTGAGTTTAAGATTGCTTCACTCTTTTCCTTATTCGTACATAACTTCCCTTTTCTTTGACACTATTCATGTAGTCTTCCAGTCACTGAAAGCCATTGATCTACAAATTTTAGGATTAACTAGCTCGACTGTTTGTAATCTAGCATCAAGTCATTTTTTTTGTTTTTACATAATGTGTCACCTGTAGCATAAAAGTGTGTTTTCTGGTGTCTTATAGTAACAACTGGATTTATTTTACCTCTTATAAATTTTAGTTTGTGTACATGTTGCTGCTGTTGTGCACTGCAAAGTTTCAGCTGATGCCATCAGTACATGGAAAATTATTCCTGTGTTAGCAGATGGGGTGATTGATGTTTGATATTTTAAACATAGCAATTATCAAAATTTTTGTATGTTCTTGACTTCAGAATGCAAGTTAATCCTGCTATGAAGCTTCATTGAACTACAACAAGCATTTGATAAACATGTACTGGATAAGCTCTGTAAGCTGGTTCGCTTGTCAAAACGATCTAATAATAAATGCCAAGTGCTACTTTTCAAACTCATTTTTAGGGTTCACTATGACTGCTGTGTCTGACAAAGTTTCATAGCAATTAACTATTGAACTTTTCTCCAGTTAGTCCCTAACACTAAAATTCATGTAAATCTAGTAATGGTACATAATTTTTGTTGTTGTTGATCATCTTGACTATAATTTCTCATTAAGCTGGTATATTATCAAAAGCATTCCTGTTGTGACTACCCTATCATTTTCTACATGTATTTTATATCTAGGACTACATTATTCAATGTGCTTCTACTTTTTTAAATGTACTTTTGACTGCTATTGCTTGAAAGTTTATTAACCATGCAGAGGTTCTTTTACTGGCTCATATAGTTTTTAATTTAAGAACAGCAGACTTATGTTTCTATCTTTTTTTTTTTTATACACTTTATTAATTTACTCAGTGATTTGGTATTCTGAATTTATTTAAAAGGATACTGTGTGTGTGTGTGTGTGTATATATGTATATATGTATATATATATATATATATAATATATATATATATATATACACACACATACACACATGCGATGATCATTGTTTAATGTCTGCCTTCCATACTGGCATGGGTGGGGTAGCTGCAATATACTGTTGTATTTGATTACATTTTGCTAATTAATTGAGCTTCATTGTTTTAGAGCAACCAAGCGCCATATCGAAGACCAAGGGAGTCAGAATTATCAACCAGCAGCACACCTAATATATATTCAATAGATTCATATTGTAAGTTGTTTTTTCTTTTTCCTCATCATAATTATTTTAACTATTGTACTTTCTTCTTTGGTTCCGTAACCCTTTAGCATTTAAACAGGTCCTATCCAACCCAAATATTCAACTTGTTTTATGCTCAACCTTTTATGAGCTGGTCTCCAATCACATCAGTGAAATCTCGAAGCTATGAGATAATGCATGATTAATTCAAAACAATGTGAATAAATTAGCATTACCTTTGATAGAGTAATCTGAATGCTAAAGGGTTTTGATATGCATGCTCATATTTATTGAAGTTAAAGTGAGTTATTGATTTGTTTTGTGTTTTTGCTATAAACACTAAAAAAAAAAAAATGCTTTTTACCTCTACGACTTAGTTTCCAATAGTTTAGTTTTCTGGTTTTGTCGAGTTCTTCTTGTTACTATTTTTTTGTTTATACTAACGTTTCTATGATTTTATTTTACCGATGAATTTACATAAGGATATATTTTTAAGAAATTCATCAATCTATAAAGTCCTGTTTGTCCTGAAAATATAGTTAACAAAGATCTCATTTTTTTTTTCTTGTCTTATTCTATAGTGACTGCACTGGGAGTATCATCATCGTTTAACGTCTGCTTTCCATGCTAGCATGGGTTTGACGGTTCGACCGGGGTCTGGGAAGCCAGGAGGCTGCACCAGGCTCCAGTCTGATCTGGCAGTGTTTCTACAGCTGGATGCCCTTCTTAATGCCAACCACTCCATGAGTGTAGTGGGTGCTTTTTACGTGCCACTGGCACAGGTGCCAGGGGAGGGTGGCAACGGCCACGATCGGTTGGTGCTTTTTATGTGCCACTGGCACGGAAGCCAGTTAGGGCGACGCTGGCATCGGCCACGTTCGGATGGTGCTTTTAACATGCCACCCGCACAGGTATCACAACTACAATTTCAGTTTGATTTTTATTTGATGTTGATGTACTTGACTCAATAGGCCTCTCCAAGCACAGCAGGTCGCCCTACGATCCAAGGTAAGCACAGCAGGCCGTCCTGTGATCCAAGGTACTATGGATGGCCTGGGGCTGCTATGTGAAGCTGGTGCAGGAAACAGCCATGAACTCACATTACTTGTCAGGTCTTCACAGTCACAGTATGTCTTCAGAGATCTCGGTCTTTCATCATTGCCTCTGTGAGGCCCAACGCTCGAAGGTCTTCCTGGGTCTACCTCTACCCCAGATTCCTTCAACTGTTTGGGAGTTGACTTCTTCACACATCTCTCCTCATCCATCTGTAGTACATGACCATACCAGTGGAATTCATTAGCTTGGACTGCCTTTGCTTGACGACACAATGTCACAGCACTGGGTGTTCCAGAGACCCTTGCTCTAAGGAATCAAGTGTGTTATGAATACACTTTCATCTGGAAGCAGTTGTTCTCCTGTGACAAAGTACAACAACGATTGTATTCACATTTGAATCTGCCAAACTAATATATTAACTATGAAACTAATTGCAAATGTAGTTTATCAATTAGATTGAAGATGAAGACTCACAGCTTTTAAATTTGAGAACCTGTAAGAAAATGAAAGAAAACCTAAGTATTTAAATTGATCTGTTATGAAAGAAAATTGTAGCTCTTTCTTGAGCAAAGTAATTTTAGAAATTAGGATATTCTAATATTCAGCTGTGTTAAGTTATACTTACATTGATATTCTCTTCTAAGTAAATAATAGTTTATTTAAAAAAATTTTTTTTTTTATTTCACATCTGAGAAATATGCATCAACCTTCCCTCTCCTCATCAATTAGATGCAGAGATTAATTTATCCCCATGTTTTCATTTGTTGTAGTTCTTTGTAATATTACTAACTTTAGGAAACTGACGAGAGAGGGTAAATCTCTTCATAGAAACGGCTTTCTGATGTTTTTATAGCATTGACTATTATGAAACAAGACTTCATTAAATTGATTACGCACTTTGTTGCTTTTTAGTTAAAGACCTTACAAGCATTTGAACGCATTTACTTGTTTGTGTGAGGAATTCAGAGAAAAATTAGTTATTTTAACAATTGTAGTACAATAGTAGTAATTACAATACTAAAAAAGTGTGGGGAAAAAAACTGGTTAAAGACCTGGCTAGGATCTACTTCCATACATTGTGTACCACTTTTGTGTTTCTAGCAGTTGCATTCAAAGTGAATGTTTTTTTTCCTTTCCAGCTCATGGTCAGCATAACCAAAGAAATGTTCTACTAAGTGTATCTGATATTAGTAACACAGGAAATTCTACTGTTGGTTTCAACAGAACATCTTCATTTCGAAACCGATTTCGAAATGAAGAGTCAGAAAAGAAGAAAGAAGAAGAAACAAAAGACCCAAGTAAAGAAACGAAAGGTGCCACCTAGTTTCCTTTGAAATACTCTATTTTTTTGTCAGCCCAGTTGCAAAGAAGAAATTATTAGTTCAAAGAAATGCACAGTACTTTGACAGAAATTTAGCTTTGAAAAAAAAGCGTAACAGCCTAGGATTAAATTAGCCTTAAGAGTAGAAAGTTATGGATTGTTTATGTATTTGTTACATTATATAAGACAGAGAGATATAGGTTCCTACATGATGATAGTTAAGTCAAACAACCCTAACATGCTGAGTGGTTTAAGTTAATGGATGTCATTGTGTGAGAAGTTTCTATTTCAAATTTTCTTTAGAAACATGTTTTCCTTTCAGCATATCTTCTTATATCTCTGCTCAGTTTTCTTAAAGACCACCAGCCTAGATAGTGTCATACTATATCATAGGCCTTTTCAAGATCAACAAATGCTAGGTATAATAGTTTTCTTACTTTAGTAGTTCTTCACTAAAGTACTTCAAACTGCACTTCATTTCAGCCAATTTCCTTTTTAATCTACTATAACTCTTTCTGCTATTTTATTAACTTTGTTCATCAGTTGTTCCTTTTGGGAGTATCTTGACCTTGTAGCATTTGATGTCATTGGGTATGTCATGTAGAGGCCTTTATATGGTTGCTTGACTCGCTATAAATAGTAACCAAATTACCTCAGGTAACACTCTGCCCTCCTGGAAAAGGACTCTTTAATTATATATAGTCTCAGGTCCACTGCACGAAAGGAAAAGACAGTAAGGTCATGGATGTCATGCCTTTCATTATAGGCTTAACCTCAGTGAAATGCAAAATATCTAGACATATATTATGCAAAATATTTATATGTTGTTATTTAACCCTTTCATTACCAACTCAGCTGAAACTGGCTCTGGCTCTGAGTACAAATGTCTTGCTTTCATAAGTTTTGAATTAAAATCTTCCACCAAACCTTAGTCACAATTTATGTTCCTAACAGAAACACAGAGCATCTCAAAATAAATACAGTAACAAAAGGGTTAATGATGAGGGTTTTGTGCATATACAGAAAATTGGAGAAAGCATTATTTGATATAAAAATCTCATAAAAGAAAATTGCTGAACCTGTAATCTTCATTGAATTTTAAAACCTCAATAAGTAAGTGCTATCATTACATTGGAACTAATTTGTGTATTTCTATCCTTGTACTTATTCTACTTACTTTGTCAATGCCAAAGGGATTGTAAGGCGAAGTAGATGAGTAGGATTTGAACTTAATGTAATAAACCAGAAGAGATGAAACCAGGCATTTTATCAACACTAGTAACACTGCCAACTTGACTCTTTATTGATAGTAATTTGTATATTAACTTTATTTTGTGTATGGTGATCTGTTATTTATCCATAGCAGTAGCTTATTTTTGTTATGATTTGTTATTTCACAGAAATGCTTGCATGAATTGAATGGTATTTCTTCTCTTTTCTTCTATCAGATATTATTACAAGGTTTGCCAAAGATTGCATTTGTTTCTTCTTTTGCACTTTTTGTATTTTTATTTATTTACTTTCTACATGATTTATTTCACGATTTTTAGTAAAGAGACACCTTGTTACCAAGGATTAACAAATTCTGCTATTTGTGTGATTGTATTTTTCTAAATGACTAATCTCCACATACCAACATAAAGTGTCCTAAGTGAAGTCATCTTCCTAATAGGTAAACATCCTATCTCCCTACAGCATTTGTTGTAGCAAAAGAAGCGACGGAAGAATATGTAGCTCATGGATGTGCTGTGTTCTTTGCTTTCCTCAATTTGCCAACTTAATTACACCCAACCTAAACCTTCTTCATTTACGAGGTCCCCCCCCTACTACTACTGTTTCCTCGTTTCCCCTCTTTGTATTTATCATCCCAGATCTTTTTTTTCCTGACTATATTTTGTCTTCTGACAAAAATTATATGATTAAACTACAATAAGTAGATGATTTCTTATGAATTCCATAATGAGTGTGTTTACTTCTGAACTGACCAAACTGTTTATGGAATATTATTTGCTCAAAGTTGTAAAATATGTAATTTAAATCAGAATGAATTTAGACCTAATGAAACTGCTCATTTATTGTTTTTGAGTGGACACTCTCTCTCCCTTATAACCAAAGTCTGATCGGATAGGATGGTTCTTCACTTGAGAATAATGTTAAATGACATTGTGGGTGTTGAAAATTTTGTGAATGCTGTTGCCTATAAACACCATATAGAGTTTCTATATATGCGCATATGTATACATCATGTCACATACTGACATGTGTACACATAACTTCGTTATAAATTGATGTATCATCAACATAAATTTCATTTTTCATCTTCCATAGTGCTGGACATTGCTGCTGTGGTAATCAAGCCCATATAGTTTTGTGTTCTCTATTGTCCAGGTTGCTCATCTTAAATTTTTGTTTGGACTTTCTTTGCTAATCCAGATGGAATTACTTGGTGTACTCTTTATGTGAAAATCTCAAGCAGTACAGTGTAGCTTTAGGTTTTAAATTAACCTGAACATACCATATGATTCTATGATATTCATAGGTATTTTATTTTATTCCTGAAGCTGATAAAGAAAAAGATTCAGAGAGAAGAGAATCGTCCGCCTTGAAAGCCCGCCGAGCCAAGCGGGAAAGAAGATCAACAGGAGTTATTAATTACAATCTAAAGGTATGTATGTATGCTGCACCATGTCAAATTACTTAGCAGTTCCTGGGATTTTCCATTTTACTGTAACTAAAGATAATTGAGTGGGTGTTGTTCACTCCTTGTATAAGTGACTGGTTTGTTTGCTTGTAACTTCACTTACATCCATTGATATACAGAAGATTTTGTTAAGTTACTTCTGAGTATTGTAATATACAACGCTGGCAGCCGCTTCATTTACAGAGTTACCTTTGCTTATAAAAATAAAAAAATAATGAAATTATTGTATACAGTGCTCAGGTGCACCACAGCTTGTCAAAAGTGCATATAAAGTATATGCAGTAATGTACAAATGTCTGGAAAGCGAACAGTGTATGAGTCAGATACATGCTTGTGTGTGTATGGAGGGGAGAAAATCAGGTGTAGTGTCGGCGAATCTCAGGAAGCATGGAAGTTTTGATATCAGTTCTGATGATTGTATGTGCATAATTTTATTGTATGTCCTGTCATTTTCATCTTTTAAATACAGTTAGGAGATAGTATTTACATGTGTCGGATTCTCCTTATTTATTCAGAATATTTTCTTTGATATGATCTTAACTATTCATAAATTAGTTCTATTTTAGAGATTTCTAAATAAATTTTTCTGGTATGAAAGATTTCATCATATATTTCTCTATCATTTATTTTTCAAATATGGAATGTCAGCATAAATTGAGCCTACTGGTAACCATCACTAATGCTAGATAGTTACTAAGCACTTGTAGTGATTATTTCTGAATCCATACTTGATCTAGTAAACTTTTTTTATACAATGGCTATGTGGTTAAGTAGTTTGCCTTCCAACCACATTGTTCCAGGTTCTGTCCCACTGTGTGACACGTTTGATAAGTGTCCTTTACTATAGCCCCAGGTGACCAAAGCATTGTGAGTAGATATGGTTGATGGGAACAGAAAGGAGTTAACTGTATGTTTGTCTGCCTGTCTTCTTGTCTTAATATTGCATGGTAGTTGTAAAATGAACTTCTGTGAGAACACATCCAACCACAGGGAAATATTACCTTTGTTGCAGAACCAGTGAGGGTGACAGGAAGGGCATCTGGTTGTTGAAGCTCTGTTTCCATAAATTTTATCTGATCCATGCAAGCATGGAAGAGTGAATGTTGGTTGTGATGAACATACTAAGATGAAATTTTTCTTTGCTGTTTTTAATTCAGTAAATTGCAAGCTTCTCATTGTTTTCTTTTTTCTCCTTTTTGCAGAGTGATGAGGAGTCCAATTCTGTATCAAAGGAAGAGAATGAAAGTGATGACAGCACAGTAAGTCTAGTTGTTTTCTCACTTCAGTATTATTGTAGTAAAATAGTATCTAACATTTGTTGGTATGCGTGTATGGGATATTTCAACTAAGTGGGTTTCTTCATTTTTTTTTCTGAACTGGACTCTGGAAAACATCTTTGTATCTTGCGATAATTTTCATTGTTAAAATATAAGATACTGATATTTTTACGTTTTGCAGTGATTAACCAAATGAAAATAGTCATGTTTAAATCCTTGGTTTATCAGGTCTGCTTCATTATCTTTTGTATTTTTATAAAATATCTTAAGGAATGTTTGGCATAATCTGCTTGAGCCATCTCAAAGTGTTCGCCTCTTTGAATTTGTTTATTCCTATACCTTGTTTGCAGGTATTTTGTTCTTTATTTGTTCTTAGCTTTTATGATCAAAACTTGTTTTTTATCTTTTTTGTGTTATGTCACATCTTTGCTGATATGCTAAAATGTGATTTCATCTTAGGATGAACTTCTCAGATTTTTTGACATGTCAATAAGCCAAGAGAACTTCTGTGTTTGCTCAATGCTAAATATAGCTGCTAGATTTTCCTCAAATCACATCATTAGTATCTTAGAAAAAAAGAGATGATGCATTGGAAAATGCTATCACTGATATACAATCTAAAATATAGGATGGTTATACCTGGAATGTCTTGATTTTGGCTGACCAGAATCAAAAATGCGAAAACCTGTTAAGTCAGTCCTTTGGTTCTTGGCCCTTTTTCTATGTATTACGCTCACCTCTGACTTAGATACTTCTTGGTTCCTATCAAACTGTCCAACCCATGCCACCATGGAGCATGGATATTAAATGATGATGATGATGATGATAATTCAGATTTTTTTTTTCTTTAAATGGTTAGAAAAAGAGCTATACATGATTTACCTACCAAACCTTACCCTGGGGTTGAAATTTGCAGGAGACACTAGATGGTTTTGTAACTTCAAGAGAAACTGTTATGGAGGGAAGTAGCCAAAATATTACCAGCATAAGGTAACCATTGTGCACATGTGAGATATATAAATAGTTACACACACACACACACACATATATATGTATATAAAATACACAAACGGTTGTGCCCCAGCATGGCTGCAGCTTTGAGCTGGAACTGAAAAAAATACCTTGAGAGGTTGGATCAACAAAAAAAATAGAAAAAAGAAACTATCCAGTGAGATAAATATCATTTAATGTACACAGTATTTAAATATGATCTACTTTAGTATGATAACTTGGCAGATTTATATAATGTGTGTCATATCTCCTGAAAAATTGCTTGGAGACACAAGGCATATTGTTAAAATCTGCTGAATTATTGTGTTTCCATGCCATGAAAGCATTAGTAGCTAATATTTAAATACTGAGTATATTAAATGATATATATTGGGTGAATTGAAAGGAAATTCCAGACATGGAAGCTAAACTTAGAATAAAGAGATTTTAAGGTAAACTTAGCAAAAATTAAGATTTTCCTAAGTCGGAAAGAAAACAGGGTCCTTCTTCAGAGAAATGGCTTTGCTTGATATTCAGAAAAGTAGTGGGTATAAACTCCATACTCTGTATTAGCTATGGACACATGAGGTGTACTGGATTCACAGGCATGTATAAGCTTTGTATGTGTTATATGCACTGGAGCTGAGAACACTGGAAATAGATCCTCCTACAGCCTTGGATGGTTTACTATAGAGGTAGTTGCTTGTAAAGTACAATTACCAAGGTAGGAACAAGTTGTATCATTGCTGCTGGCAACAAAAGTCTTTTATTCAGAGTGAAGGGTAGATCATATGATGCTTGTATTAGAAGTGCAATACTGCATGGTTGTAAGACTTGGCATTTGAATGTAGAGGACTTGAAACTGGGAAGAAATGAAGTGAGCATGCTCCATTGGATGTGCAGTGTAAGTGTGCTTGAATAACATGATACAAACGTGTTGAATGAAGAAAAACTGGGCATAAGATGAACCTGATGTACTGTTCAAGAAAGAAGACTGCATTGGTACAGTCATGTGATTGTGTATGGATGAAGATAGCTGTATGAAAAAGTGGATGGAAACTCAGGAAAACATGGGATAAAGTGGTGAGGGCAGATCTTAGGACCTTGAACTGCATAGAGATGATATGAGACTGGGATGATTGGTGATATATATTTCTTGAGAAGGCCCATCCAGTCCACTGAAACTAAGTCTTGGAATCCCTTCATCTGATTTCTTCCTCAAGACACTTCTACTCGTTAGTCTTTCATCTGTTTTTCTCACTTTCTCTCTCAACTCTCCCTTTCTCTTTTAACCTTTCTTTCTTTCTCTTCCAATCTTTTTCCTCTCTCTCCACCTCCTCCTCTCCTCTCTCCCTCATTCCTCTCCCCCTCATATCCCTCTCTCTCATCCCGCTCTCTCTCTCTTATCCTTCTCTCTCACTCTTTGATCCTTCTCTTTCTCATTCTTCTCTCTCTTTCATTCTCCTCTCTATCTCTTTCATCAGGCATGAGAGAGGGAGAGATGGAGGTCACAAGAATATCTGGGAGAGTGAGAGATGTGAAATGGGTGAGGGGATGACTATAATGAATGAAGAACAAGTGTTATGGGTTAACTAAGGGAAATAGGGAAGACTAGGTGACAACTGTAGAGATTTGATAGGCTTCGGATAAGGGGTAGGATTGGCCAGTTATGACATGAGGTTATAAGAATGGAGGTAACTCTATAAAGGGACGTAACTCGAACTTAAGTTCGATTTTATATCAGACTAGTTATTAGTTCAAATAACCAAGACCATTGAAGGCAGTCCTCAGCATGACCACACTGGAACCAGTTACAAAAAACAAAACAACAAAAATCTCCCCAGATATTTGTAAAAATCATCTCATCTACACATTCACTGAATAGTATTTTGGAGAGTAATGTAAGTAATAGTCAGATGGTATTTTAGTAGAATAAGGTTTACGTCATGGCTTATTACTTCGTTTGAAAATTGCTATTTGGCTTGTTTGCATCATCACCACTATCATCAGTTTTACGCCCACTTTCATGTTAGTATGTGTTGGATAGGTTACAGTTCACATAAGTTTGTATTTGTAGCTGCTGCTCAACTTTCTTGACTCATTTGTGAAAACTTTACACTAATTACTAGATGCATTTTCATAGTACTAGCTTTAGGGAGGTAGCCTTGCATATAGTTCACCAGTAGATTGACTGTTGCAGATTCTGCTATAAAACCAGCAAAGAAGATAAGGTTGCCTTGTATACTGGAAAAAAAAAATGAATAGAACTTAGTGGGGAATAGGAGCTGGAGCAAAAGCTGTAGAAAGGCCAGGGATGGCAGCATAAGCATGTAAATGTAGAGAGTACTCAACCTATGACGTGATACATTTGCTCTTGTGACCTAGGAAGGGATATGAAGATGGAAGCAGTAGTGGTATGATATGGAAATGTGATCAAGAAAGATAGGGTAGAGGCAAGAGCAAACGAAGCTATAGGTGAGTGATAAGGTAGAGGCAAGAGCAAATTTTGGGTCACAGAGTTGAGAAGCAGAATAGCTGGTAGTACAATATGAAACTAAGTTATATTGTTCTAAAGTAGCTTCTTGCCTGTTGGTCTAAGGAGTGGTGAGGAAGTCAGTTGAGTGAAATGGATGGTGTGGTCATGATAGTTAAGATATGGAGGGCTATGAGTGATGAGGAGGTAGAAGACAGGAAGGGGGATAACAATTTGTAGATGACAGGAGTGTGAAAATGCAAAGGGAGCAGCCACATGGTTCCAGGTTCAGTCTTACTGTGTACACTTGGGCAAGTGTTTGCTACCTCAGGTTGATCAAAGCCTTGTGAGTAGATTTGGTGGGCATGTGTGTGTCTGTGCAACATATATATATATATATACACACACACACACACACACACATATGTATCTGTGTTTGTACCCTACCACTGCTTGTAACCAGTGTTGGAGTGTTTACATCCCCCTGGCAAGTTTGGTAAAAGAAACTAATAGAATAAGTACCAGGTTTAAAAAATTATTATTGGAGGTGATTTGTAGACTAAAATTCTTCAAGGCAGTGCCCCAGTATGACCACAGTCTAATGACTGAAACAAACGAAAAGATAAAAGGTGTGTGTGTGTATATATAAATAAATATAAAAAAATCATGGGATCTTTTCCTTTTGATGGATGGAATTTCTAGTTAACTAAACAATTTGAAACTTCGTATACTGGTAGAATGTGTCAAAAGAAAACATTATTTTCACTTGGCTTTTTTGAGAAAATTGTAATTTGTAAGTTTAACGTAGTTTAATTCTTCGAATTTTAACCAATGAATTGCCAGCATTTGAGCTCAAATCATTTGCTGCGTTATCGATATTGATAAACAAACGAGGAGACGCACGCCACATACAGACACACACACACACTCACATATATTCAGATACATACACACGTACACTTGCACACACACACACACACACTCTGTCACTCTCTCAAACACATGCATATATATTTGCACAAGCACATAGTAATTAATATATAAGCGTACACACACATACAAACGGAGATATACATACACACACATACGCGCGCACACACACACATCCGTGTTATTCATCCTTCTCTCTTCTGTCTGTCTCCGCACTTGCTGCGTTATCGATATTGATAAACAAACGAGGAGGCTAGAAATAACAGCCATATCTCTTAAATTGATGAATTTCATCGCCCAATAAAAATATTAACGATTTTTTACCAAAAAGGCTTCTCCCATGGTTTTGAAGGGCCAAAATGTATGCCCCAGCTTGTCGGAGGCTCTGATATAAATTGGGAAAAAAATCCTCGGCACCATTGCATAATTGGTACTTAATTTATCGACCCCGAAACGATGAAACATTGACCCCCCCCCCATCATTTCTGGTTTATTTACCTTTTGTGCAAATTTGTTCCGGCAAGGGGCAAAACACAGAGGGGACAAAGCATGAGATACAAAAGTATTAAGTCGATTCTATCGACACCAGTGCGAACTCACGAACGTGTATGTATGCTTGTGTGTGTATGTATATCTCCTTTTGTATGTGTGTGTACGCTTATATATTAATTACTATGTGCTTGTGCAAATGTATATGCATGTGTTTGAGAGAGAGACAGAGAGTGACAGTGTGTGTGCAAGTGTACATGTGTATGTATCTGAATATGTGTGTGTGTGTATGCGGCGTGCATCTCCTCGTTTGTTTATCGATAATGTAGCAAATGATTTGAGCTCAAATGCTGGCAATTCATTGGTTAAAATTCAAAGAATTAAACTACGTTAAACTTAAAATTTACAAATTTATCAAAAAAGCCAAGTGAAAATAATGTTTTCTTTTGACACATTCTACCAGTATACGAAGTTTCAAATTGTTTAGTTAATTAGAAATTCCATCCATCAAATGGAAAAGATCCAAATCATGTCTTCTAGTCACAATACAGTAATCCCTTGACTATCACAAGCGTTACGTTCCAAATCCCTCTGCAATAGGTGAAAATCCGCAAAGTAGAAACAGTACTATTTTGTGTATTTTTATTTTTATAATTTATATATATTTATTTTATAATAAATGCAAACCAACACCTTGGAGGAATTGACATAAGCTTAAATAACAAACCTCAATAGGTGAACCGCTATATGGTGAGGGAATTTTGTACTTGTTTAGAATCCTTGTTTTGTCATGGGTGGACAAGTCTTGTGCAGTGCTGCAGAATATTACTATTCTTTGTCAAGCCTCTACTTGAAATGTGGCCTTCACCACTTTATTTCAAGCCTTCTTTGGTCTCCTTTTCCCTCATGTTCCATTAACATGGAGTGCTTGGCACACCTGTTCAATAGTTTACTGCCATATGCATCACAACCACATACCAACAAAACTCCCTCTCCACAAGCAAAGGTAAAATGTAATTCTATGAGAAAGAATATTTAACTCTCTAATTAAATCCATTTACATTGTGTAATTTAGTTACGAAAATTCCTTTGACATGAAATGATTCTACTTATTTCTCACCTTCTGTGCAGTTTATCAAATTTCACTCATGAAGCATTCATTGCTCAACCAGGAACAATAGAAGACACTTGCCCAATGTATGTGTGTGTTTGTGTGTGTGTTGACACATACACAGTAACACACTTGTGTGTGTGTGTGTGAATGTATTTGAAATCTACTGTACAATTCATTTAGTCACAATTTACCATACGTATCTGCCTGCATTTGTTAAACACCATATTAGAATAATTTCACTGAAAATTATCTCTGTAGTTTGTCAGTTTAGTAAATTAGATATTTTTATGTATAATGATTTTTCTTTTATCAGTGTAGAATATATTTTGGTAAAATTTTTCAGTGTCAGTTTTTCAGTCTTATTAAATGTTGTCTCATATTTACCCTCCCCCACTCCACCTGTCCTCATTGTGACTCAGAATACATAAACTTCACTGATTATTCTTCAGTGATTCCTTTGATTAATCATAAATCTTTAATTTAATGATAACTGTAATAATATTAATAGCAACTTTGTTTTTGAACTCTAAATTGAACCTTTTCAGTTAACACAAAATTTTAGAATTCTTCCTTCCCAAATAGCTTTTGATTAGAACTAAGTTTTTGTAGAAAATAGCCTTTTCTTTGGATAATTGGTACTACAGAGGAAGTAGTGTATATTCATTATGTTATCAAGCAATTATCAAAATTAGTCGTTCTCAAACTCTTTATCTAAGATTAAGAACTATCCTTTTATTAATGCTTTCTACTATAGGCACAAGGCCTGAAATTTGTGGGGAGGAGATTATTGGTTACATTGGCTCCAGTACGTAACCGGTACTCGTTTCATCGCCCCCCCCCCCAAAAAAAAAAGATGAAAGGTAATGTTGACCTTGGCGGAATTTGAACGCAGAACGTAAAGATGGATGAAATAGCTCTAAGCATTTTGCCCGGTGTGCTAATGATTCTGCCAGCTCACCACTTTTATCCTTTTATTAATGAAAAAGCTCCAGATAATATTATCAAAAGTTTTCATGTAAAACTTTCTTGGAGATAAGAAAAGTGACACTATGTGAATGTGATTGATGGATGATGATGGTGGTGGTGGAATGATGTTGCTGCCAAAGGTGTCTGTGTGGCTAGTGGTATTAGTATGTTGGGTTTGTATCATCATTTAATGTCCATATTCCATGCTGGCATGGATTGGCTAGCTGGACAGGATCCAGTGTATCCACGGACTGCTTCATACTCCTTTGTGGCATGATTTCTATGATTGGATGCCCTTTCTTTAATACCAAGCATTTCACTGCTTGTACTGTGTACATTTTCATGGCATCAGCACTATTGCAAAAACTATGAAGCCTGAGAGATGGGTGAGGCAGTAAATATAATGAAGGAAGATGTAGGGGAAGTAGAGAAGTATAGGTGACAACCATTGAGATTGGATAGAGATAAGGAGTGGATGGATATAATGAATGGTGGATAAGGTGGGGATGACCAATGATGCTTGGGGGTGTAGAGTAGCTGAATAACTATGATACAGTAAACAGGGAAGGGACAAGAGAGAGGGAGAGCATGAGCGAATGATGGAGGGAGATGAGTGGTTGAGTAGGTTGCAAGCATGTGGAAGAAGAAGAGGGAGGTAGATGTGGTGGTGAAGATGGTGATGTAGCTCAAGAATGGAAGTGTAAGGTCAGTGCCAGGGGTATATATCAAGTGAAATGGTTCCGGGGGGGGGGGGGTAATTAGAAAAATTAGTATTATCAAGGAAAAGCTGTTGTTAGATGAAGGGTGGGGGTGGGTGTCTGGATGAAGAAACTGAGCAAAATGCCCAGTTGTGCATGCACACACACCTTACAGAACTCAGTTTTACTGAGCAGGGTGGTCTTCTTGAGAACCCACATATCACCAGCCATTGCAGTTGCTTGTCATTTCCTCCATAAAGTTGAAGGTTTGAGATCAGCGTCATCACTATATACCATCATAATTTAACATACATGTTTCATGAACAAGATCTTATGGCCCCAATGACTGCATTGTACACCAGTGTTTCTTTGACAAAATTTCTATTCTTCCTGATACCAGCCACTTTACAGCATGTACTTGGTGCTTTTTTTCCATGCCATCAACACTTGTAAGGTTGCCATGGAGGTTACAAGACTATAAATCCTTATTGGAGAGAGAGGGAACTCAATGTTAGGAGAATAAGTAGAGAGAAGAGTATGAAAGAGCTGGAGCAGAATGGGGTTTCTTTTTAGAAGATTGGGTGGGTGTGGATTTGAAAAGTGATGAGGGTGTTCATGGACCTTCAGTGTATGAGGTAAGATTGAATGGGACAGGAGGTAACGGGAGTGTGTGGATGCAGTATGGAATGTCTGATAGTGCAGGTGGGGGGCAGCAAAAATAGAAATACAATAAACAGGGGGACATGTCATGCTTGTAAGTAGATTGCTGGTGGGGGGGGGGTTGTGTGTGATGAGGGTAAGATGTATGGTTGTAAAGGAAGGATAATTTGGTGGTACAGTGGAGGAGGGTGATCAATGGAAATATGGATATAGATCAGTATTAATGGATAACTAGTGAGGAGGTTCTAGAAAGAAAAAAGTGATATCAAGGAAGAACTGCAATTAGAAAGGTGATGATTAGTGGTGAGGGGGTTTATCTTAAAGAGGTAGGAAATTGGTTAGAAGGCCTAGTAGTGTGTGCACGCACACACACACACACACAGAGTTCTGCTGGAACAGTTTTGTCACTGTGAGCAGGGTAAAGAAAACAGTTGGAGCCCTGGGGCACTATATGTATGCATGTATTATGTATGTATACATGCATGCAATCACACATACATATATATATGTACTAGCAGTATCGCTCGGGTTTGTTTCGACCCTTTAGAATTGGAATTTTTAAGAAGTAAAAATTTTGCATTGTGTAGCTTGTTATTCTCTTTAAGTGAACATTTTTCTGGTTGAAATACATTGAAAAATGGTGACACAGCAGTCAAAAAATTGTAAAAAATAGGGATTTTCATAGAAAAAAAATCACCTTTTTGATGTAAATAATTTTTGGTCTTAACATGGTCCAATTTGAATTTTATCTTCTACGGAATGAAGAGCAAGCCTTCATCTATCATACTCTCAATTTTGGTCAACTTGCGCCACAGGGTCTCAGAGGAGTTAGTGTTATTTGAAGGCTACCAAACCTGCCACACACAGACAACTTCAGCTTTATATATGTGTGCATTTATATATGTTTGTGTATATGTTTGGGCAAGAGGCATATTTGTGTTTCCCTCTCAACCATGTTTTTGGGCACATTAAGCAAGTGCCTTCTGATGTAGTCTTAGTCTGACCAAATTCTTGTGAGTGCATTTGGTAGATGGCAACTGAAAGATTATTTTCAGTGTTTGTGTGAGGGTATTTCCCTTGTCTATACATGTGATTGTAAACAGTGACTTCACCTATGGTGTCATTTTCTTGCAGTCCACTGTGAAAGTATATTTAGGCTTCTTAACATGTGTAATTTTTGTAAACAATTGGCTTGTTCAAATGGTGTTTTGTTTCCTGTTCACTTTATAATCATGTCTGTGTTGTTTGTTGTTTTGATGAGCTGAGAAATTATTACCTCACTTGGAAACAAGTAGAGGTTGGCAACAGGTTGAGCATCTAGCCATAGTAAACTCTGCGCTAGCATACTCTTGTCTGACTATTGCAAGTGTGGAAAAATAGATGTTGAAGCAGTAATGATATGTATTCACACACATACACTCAGATAATGTTATCAAAGTATTTATTTAAAATGAATCAAGGTATTTATTTAAAATGAATCAAAGCTCCAAATATTGTATCAGCCTGTTATTCTTATCAAGCCTTTTGCTTCATTCCTGAAAGTGTGGCTTCCATTTGTTGTTGTTTTTTTTTTATTTTTTATTTTAGCAATTAATTGAAAATACTGCATTTAGTTATCTCATTTAATGCATCAGTTGAACAGAGACTAAATTTAGTGTGGGTAAGGGAAGAAAGTACTTAAATAATTTCTGCCTGTTTTTAAGTATGACAAGTTTAATCTAGTAATGGAGTAAAACAATTCATGTTGGACTACTTGTTGAGTACAAAGTGAATCATCACTAATGTCAGTGTTTGTGTGCTGTTGGCAGTGTAGCTTATTTCTTCGTTTTGAAAAATTCTCTTCAAATTTAGCCTTGTCTGCTCACACTTGCCCATGTGTTCTGTGGCCAGAAATAGGAAGACCAATTCATAACTTCTACTGATTGTTTTCACTGATTGTAGTAGTAGAGCTAACAATTTACCATGATAAATATTTTGTTTACTTTTTTTTAAGTGGTTATTTTCTGTTTTTATTTTTTCCCCCCACCTCTTTCCTTTCTTTTCTCTCTCACTCATTCACTCACCAGTTGCAGAATACTAAAAATAGATTAATCCTTGGAAAGGAAGGTGTGTTAGACAAGCTGAGCCTTTTCAGCAGGAAGCATATGTGTTGCCTGAAACAGCAGTCATGAATTTTGCTTCTCACTCCCCTTTCCAAAATTATAAACTTTAAAGAACTTCCTTCTAAATTTTCTTTTTCAATGTTTATATTACTATCTCTCTAATATCTCCTTGATTGCCTGCTACTCTATCTTGTTCTTAGCTTCTTATTTGTCTGAACTGATAGAATAACTATTATATCTTAAGCAGCTACTGGAAATTCCCCTGCTGCTGCTGTGGGCGTTATTCTAACTTTGGCCCAGACACAGAGCTCAAACAAGCAGCAGTAACATATTGGACACAGCCACAACAACTTTACCATAACTGATAATTTATTTTATGAAAACAGTTATCTCACTGCTGTCTCTATCTATCTATCTAATAATAATAATATAATTCATTATGTCATATGGATCCTATCGCTATGGATTGCCGACATCATCTTTAGGGGCTAATTCTGGGTCCTCCATTCTTGCGAAAAATGGAAATAACTATCTTGGTTCTTCACTTGGTTCCGGTTATTCCTCTCGGTCTAGTTCAACAAGCAGTCTTTCAAGTTTAAGTGGATCCACTGGTGGTATTTACCCAGGCTCTTTAGGATCACTGGTATGTAACTGTTCTTATGATTGGCTGACTTTTTTTTTTTTTTTTTTTTTTTTGCTGCATATATATACCAGCTGATTTATGTACTGAAACCTTTAACTTTTACATAATGGTTATTGTATATAAGTTTTCATTGGTATCTTCATTAAAATATTTCTTCTGTTTACTACTTTACCTGCTTCTTTTTATGTTTAATTCCTCTGAATGGAAGAAAAGTGTAGAAGACATTTGATATTATTAAATATTTATGTTACATGTAATAAGTTAAAGCTGACTGTAAAGTGAAATGCAAACCTGCAATGTGTGAAGTGGATATTATCTTAATACTGTTTGGAAAATACATGCAATAGATAACAACAATAATACTGTTTGGAAAATACATGCAATAGATAACAACAATAGATAACAAAATAATTTTTAGAGGCTTTGATTTATCAATATTTTATGCTAATATTTGGTTGAAATTATTGTTTTTATAGATATTTTGTGACAGACTAATACATATTTCTATTCTTATTTGTTTTACTCTTTTTTCATTTAATTTTCTGAAGAAAAAAAAAACTTGGTCTTGAAGCATCTAAGACATTTCAATTTTCTTTATTTTTCATTGAGCATCATATTAATTACTCCTTTCTTTTACTTTCTTCTATGTTAGTCTCTGTGTTAGTTTGAAAACACACACACACATACATACAGACACACACACACACACACACACACACACACACATACAAAAAGAGAGAGAGAAATAGGCACAGGTGTAACTGTGTGGTTAAGAAATTTGCTTCTCAATCATATGCTTCAGGGTTCAATCTCACTATGTGCCACGTTGGGCAAGTGCTGGGTTGACTAACCTTGTGAGTGGCTTTGGTAAATGGAAACGGAAAGAAGACTGTGTGTTTGTGTGTGTTCTTGCCTTGCCATGGTATGATAGTTGTAAATGATTGTTACTGTCATACAAGCCATGTCGTCTGACCATGCAGAATATTTCTTTGTTTGGAAACAGGTGAGAGTTGGTAACAGAAAGGTCATCTAGCTGATACTAAAATTGTGTGTGTGTGTGTGTGTGTGATATAACCTGTTACATGATTGTGTTGTCAGTGACTAAACTGGTAATTCTACTAGGCTTACTATTTAAAACTTAGCACAAAACAAGGCCTGTCAAAAGGACAGATGAACCTAGCCTAGGGTTAATGAATGTCAGGCAATAGTACATAGTACTCATGATGATGACTGAGCATGTTGTAAAACTACTTTAGGTGTAATAAACACCAAAACATCTCAGTCATGTAGCTATGTTATTTTCGTATATTCAGGTTTGTACCTGAGTTGTTCTTAGGCTTATGTTTGGTACTATTAGACAAACTTTGGCAAGGGATACTTCACATTTGGTGTATACAACATCACTGTATTAGGGCTTTGATTTCCTGTTTATCCTAGCATGTCCTGTTGTACCTGGTATGTGCCACTCTGTGGACCTGTTTGAATTACACTATGACATGGAAAGTCGCTGAATGTAATCCACTTAAAGGAATTTTAACACCATCTCCTTTGAAATAGTCACCTTGCACAACATTACACTAGTTCCAATGTTCCTGCCACTTTTGAAATTTGGCCTGTAAGTTGTTTTCTGTAAGTGAATCGTGGACCTTCTGCCGTTCACTCTTGATCTCAACAACAGTGTTAAAATGGTGACTTTTGGGCTGCATTTTGGGGGAAGAAATGGAAGTCTGCAGGTGTTGAATCTGGCAAATAGGGCAGGTGTGGAATCAATACTATGTTGTTTTTGATGAAAAACTCATGATTGAGGAGAGCTTGGTGACAGGGTGCATCGTTTTGAAGAATCCAATTATTTGCACGCCACAGATCTGGTCAATTTCACCAAATGGCCTCTCTGAAATACTTCAAAACATTGTCGATTGTCCTCCGATGATCCTCATGCACAAGCTGATGAATTTTCTCCACATTTCCAGGATTGACACTCGTGGCAGGTCTTCTGGACTGCTTATCTTCCAGATCACTCATCGTCTTTCAAGAGTGTTCTTCCACTTTCGAAGTATCTGTGCCACTAGAAACATTGTGTATGATACATTGCCTTGTTGCTGCGAGCTTGCCAATGCATGTGTGTATGTATATGTGTGTATATGTATTATATATATATATATATATATATATATGTATGTGTATATGTGTATATATATATGTGTGTGTGTATATGTATATATATATATGTGTGTGTGTATATGTATATATATATGTGTGTGTGTGTATATATATATATGTATATATATATATAATGTGTGTATATATATATATCTACACATGTGTACATATATATGTATATATATATATGTATGTATGTCTGTGTGTATGTATATGTGTGTATATATATATATATGTATGTGTGTATATATATATGTATGTATATGTATGTGTGTATATATATATATATATATATGTATGTGTGTATATATATATGTATGTATATGTATGTGTGTATATATATATGTATGTATATGTATGTGTGTATATATATATGTATGTATATGTATGTGTGTATATATATATGTATGTATATGTCTGTGTGTATATATATATATGTATGTATATGTCTGTGTGTGTATATATATGTATGTATATGTCTGTGTGTGTGTGTGTGTGTGTGTATATATATATATATGTATGTATGTATGTATGTCTGTGTGTATCTATCTATATATATATATATATGTATATGTCTGTGTGTATGTATGTGTGTATATATGTATGTGTGTATATGTATGTGTGTATATATGTATGTGTGTATATATATGTATGTGTATATGTGTGTATATATATATGTATGTATATGTATGTATGTATGCGTGTATATATATATATATATATATGTATGTATATGTATTATATTTATTTATGTATATATATATATATATGTATGTATGCATGTGTGTATGTATATCATCATCATCATCATCATCATCGTTTAGCATCCGCTTTCCATGCTAGCATGGGTTGGACGGGTCAACTGGGGTCTGTGAAGCTGGAAGGCTTCGTCAGGCCCAGTCAGATCTGGCAGTGTTTCTACGGCTGGATGCCCTTCCTAACGCCAACCACTCCGCGAGTGTAGTGGGTGTTTTTTACGTGCCACCTGCACAGGTGCCAGACAGAGCTGGCGAACGGCCACAAACGGATGGTGCTTTTACGTGTCACCGGCACATATATATATATGTATGTATGCATGTGTGTGTGTGTATATATATATATATATATGTATGTGTGTCTGTATGCATATATGTATGTGTGTATGTATGCATATATGTATGTGGTATGTATGCATATATGTATGTGTGTATGTATGCATATATGTATGTGTGTATGTATGCATATATGTATGTGTGTATGTATGCATATATGTATGTGTGTATGTATGCATATATGTATGTGTGTATGTATGCATATATGTATGTGTGTATGTATGCATATATGTATGTGTATGTATGTGTGTATGTATATATGTATGTGTATGTATTATATGTATGTATATATGTGTATGTATGCATATGTGTGTATATATATGTATGCATATGTATTTATATATGCATGTATATATATATGAGTACTCACTTGAAGTATTTAATCACATGGTTTGTAATATTTGATATCAACATTATTGTGCGTCCCATCAAGGGTGAGATGCTTGTGAAAACTGCAATAACTTTAAAGCCAATCTTTTACAGTTTACTAGTGTTTGGTACATTAATATTAATAATAATAAAGTTGATTTCAATTGTTTCAACTGTTGTACTTAGATGTCTCTATAAGACTTGAAATTCAGCATTAATTCATGTGCATTCTATATTGCCATATTATTTTCTACAAAATATTCAGACCCCTATTTTATGAGCTGTGAGAGCCTCTATATTTTTACTCTATCTTCTAGCAACATCTACCAAATTTTCCTCAAATCACTTTTACAGTCTTAACAAAAAATGGGCATGGTTATGTTTGTACAGATTTCATCAAAAGACTAAAGAACTGCAACCCTCTTTATATGTTGGTCATTATTAGCTACAATTGATAGATTAAGAAGTAAGAATCAGATATGTAGAAAATTGATTACCGAGTATTCATTTTTCTCCATGCAACCAAATGTTCTAACCGTATTTTTACGACACTGATCTGAATATTCAGTAACACAATAAAATGCCATGCCATACTCCTTTTTGTAGCTACAGGCTAATTTGTAACATTGGTTGGCGACAACACCTTGCTCTTTGGCGCCCTTGGTGGAGAGTGCTCTGTTGCAAACATTTGGACAATCTCTTCAGTCTAAGGATAATACATTTTGCTGTTTCCTAATGTACCTCTACTTAGGTTTATGCCTTCAAAGTAACTGTTAGCCTCACTGCATTGATTGTTAATGTCACCTCTGTACATGACTTGTGCAAGTTTCAAAAACCATTCTTCTACATTTAATTTTTTTAGTGATTACTGGACTATAGAAATGATACCCTGTGAACAACTCTTTCCTGATTGACAAAGTCTAGGCAGAGTATCCCTAGTTAAGCACTTGTAAATCTTTCATTAGGAAGAGAGCATTGGTAGCACCCTGTCATGGCACATCCCTGAGTAGTGTATTATCTATGCTAATTCTCTTTAATAATCAGTTGTACTATAACTCTCTGTAACTTTCATAACCTTGTCCAACATTTTGATGCCTCTGTAGCTATTTCGTTCTAGAACTTTACTTTTACCTTTGTAGCAGTTTACAACGATAAACTGTGTAAATTGTTGGGTATGACATCTTGTGTTGCCTGATTAACTGAGCAAGTGACTAGGATATGGACCTACTTTACCAAATATATAAGCATCCCAGTGACTATCCTTGATAGTCCAACTGCCTTTTTCCCTCTATTTTTTATCCCATTTTTGATCATTCTGCTGTCAACTCCAATGACTGATCCTTCTGTTGGGTTTACCCAAAGTGCTTCACTTCCCCAAGCATTTTGCTCATAATAATATTTATAATATTATAATACTTATAATATTTTCTATATTGCTTTTAGGCATTGTTGATGGCAAATGTGCTGCTATCATTCTTTAAACACTTCTCTCCATTTCAGTTTTGTATATTTCTCTGCCTTACAATTTGGAACACTTTATCCCTCTAATAGTACAGAATATGTACAGACTTTTTGTTTTCTGATTCTTCCTCTTTATTAAGTACACCTGATATCTAGCTTTTTCTTAATCACCTCATATTGTTCTCTGCTGCCCCTTTTTTGTTTCAGTCTTTCCAGGCCTGTCTATTAGCTATTATGGTTCTATCTACTGTTCCACAACCATATCACCTTCATTCAATCTGGCAATAATTATGCATTAGGTTATATTGTAGAAACTTCAGGTTGTTCTTTATAAGTCTCTATTTCCTTTTTCCTTCTGTCATACACATCAGCTAGTACATCTCTGGATCCACATCTTGGTCAAGAGCTTGTTCATCTTCCATATCTTCCTTTTCCAAATTACTTTGTTGTTCTGGTCAGTCTATCTCTTTCTCTGAAGTCATTGATAATTACTGTGTTGAGTGGTATATTCTTCACCTTGGAAAGGCTTAGCGTCCATAACAATCTTTATCTCATTTCCTGGTTATTGTAAAGTATATATGGCATGTGTCTTTACTTGATAGGCAGGTGTTGCAAATAGACAGGTCACTGGTTTCACGAAATTTCAATACTTGTGATCCTTCCTTACGCCCTGTCTCATATCCATTTAAACCTGCTATCAATTACATGTAATTGGAGCAGACAAATTGTATTTTTAAAGTTTTTAATCACAGTTATTTCTCATGTTTAGAGCAGTATATTTGCCTAAATCATTTGGGCAATTGAAAAATATATTAGAAAAATACAACATAAATTCTTTCTTAGCTGATTGGAATTTATCTTACTAGCATTTTGAAATTGATATCTTTCAAAACCTTTACAGCTTATAAGCAGTGATTGCACTTTACTAAATATCATTACAGCTGATCTCTTTTAACATAGTAGCATTATGTAACTCATTGTTTTTCTATATCTCTCAATGCCAAATGAATGTAAGTAACTATTTATGTCACGTTGATTCTATATAGTTCCACTCCTCTTTTATTTCTTTGTTATGAATTGCAGAAGGTTCACATCTTTAACATGATTGTATTTGATGAATGTAAATGGCATTATGCTTTCACCTTAGAAATCTTTCAACAGAATTACCACATTTGCCTTATTTACCCTCTACCTAAATTTTATAGTACACCAAGACAAATAAACCCTGTTGTAACATACATTGTTTGGATATATTTTCAGATAGTTTTTCAAATGCATATGTTATTTCCCCACTTCAGACATATATAGATACTCTTATTGTTCTTGTCAGTAATTTAGAATGGGAAATATCAAACAATATTTACGACTCTGTTACCGTGTTACATAGGTATTTGAATGTGTTATGTTAACTATCTACTTTGTACTATTATGTTAATTACTATAATACCATTAATTCTGTTATTGTTAGTTATTTATTGTGGCTGTTACAATCAGTTGGTTGTTACGTAAAATATAAAGAGAGTAAATGGCAGTCAGTAGAATATAAGAAGCTCAGCTGAGTGGGCAACAAATTATATAATTTCATCAATTCTGTTATGTTGGTATCCAAGTGATTTAACTCTCTAATGTCCCTGTCTATTTAACTCTAAACAGGAACAACTCAGCATTGTAAAAACAAATAGTAGGAATACATAAATTGTAGTTTGTTTCCATAGAAGTTACAAGAATGATTATCTGTGATAAGCTGGTATCCTATCCAGAGGGTTATTTACTTCACTTAACCTGCACCAAATGAAACCATAAGTGTAACTTTTGGAGTCAATAGGATGCTGGCTTGTTAATCAATAACTTTCCTCCAGCTAACAATTGCATTGTGTTCATAGTAGGCACATAACTCTGTATATACTGAGTATTTCTTCCATTTTATTGAGCACAACTATTGCTACTGAACATATTTAATTGTGTATAATATGCTCTTTTTGCCTAGAGATTTTTAAACGTAGAAATTAAGGGTGATTATTATACACAAAGCAAATATTTAAGATGGCATAACCAGAAGTTATAACTTGTCCCAGGTAACTGATGTGTAATGAAGAGTTTAACCCTCTAATGTTCAGATTAATCTGTCAAATGTAATGCTTATTTGTTTGTTATTTTGAATTATTCAGGTTCAAGTGGGGTGTCCACAATATTTGCTTGTGACTTTAATTTTTTTTTGCATACAGATTTTAAATTTTGTCAGTGGGTGCTTATATACTAGTGGATTATAGTTATGTAATTTTCGCTGATTTTGCTGATTAAATATGACATTTATGGGCAAGTAAAACAGGTGTAAAAGTAATAACATTATAGTTAAATACTAAAATTGAAATTCTTAATGCATTTTACCTGTTTGATTTGTTACTAAAATTATTCCAGTTATCAACTGCCAACAATTTTGTCACTTTTCAAGATGTGGTACATTATTTAAAATACAAGTATAATCAGTACAAGATTTTTTTCTTTCTCTATATTTCATTCAAACATTTTCAATGAAAATAAAGTACAAAACTCTTTTACTAGTCAATATACCATTGGCTATGTACTCTTATACAATTTAATGAATACATTTACTTAACAGAATGTGTCTAATAAAAAAAAAAGCTCATTAACAGGTGAAGCAAAGGTGAATACAGATGTGTAACATACTGAAAATTAATATGTATTTCTTACTTTCACTTATTATTTGTAATGAAATGAAAGGAATATATGATAGTATTACTATGAAACAGCAAAATATAGTTATGCCTCATTTCTATCATGAAACTGTCCAAAGTACCCTTTACACAAGGGCACTGTGCAAAACAAACATATATATGAGGTCTCGACCTGATATCCTTTCATAGTTTTTCTTTTTTGCAGTGAGCACAGTCTGCAAATTTTTTTTCCTTCCATTTATTTTTTCCACTTTATGGAAGTCAATATTTTCTCTGTTGGCATCCACCTCAGTTAATTTTGCTTTTCTCCCAGTTCTGTGTTTTCTGGAAGAAAAGCCTTCACTTAACCGAGATGCAATGTCAACTCAAAATTTTAAATGATCATAGTCCTTTGATAGCAGAGGTACCTTGTGGCTTTTTACATAATGAATATATGAATTAACTATAGTTAGACATAACGCTGGAGATGTATGGTTCACCATACTGTGTATGAGGATTCCAGTAGTTCCACAGTTGAGGAAGCTGCTTGATACCAAACATAATGTTTATAGTAAAAAAAAAAAAGCTTGCATTTCAGCAGTATCAGTTGATTACCATAGTGGATCGGGTCTTCCATGGATAGAAATTATACATTGAGCAGATTTATTTCCTCCGTGACAGTTTCAAAAAAACTTTTCGGTAAAATTAAAAATAGTCCAATGGTCGAGCATCGGGAGGTAGACTGTATTGTGGACTAGTCTTTACTGTGAAATCGGGAATTGTGGTTGACGTAGTATCTTCAACCATGTTGCCATAATGTTTTCAATATCATTTTCATCACTTTCATTATCAAAATCTTCCTTGTACAATAAAAATTCATAAATTGTAGTTCAGTGAGTTGGGCGATTTTACTAAATCCATTGGAAATATTGAAATTTGTATTTGTTGATTAGATAGTATTTTATCACTCATCAAATTAAGTTATTTAAAAAAAAATTTTTTTTCAAATCCTGTATATTTAATTGTAAGGAAATTATTTATGAAGGCGGTGCTCCAGCATGACCGCAGTCAAATGACTGAAACAAGTAAAAGAGTAAATGTCAATGTGATTCATCTGAAGACAAATCACTGTTTTCATTTATATTTTGTACATCATCAAGAGTAAAACCTTTGAAGTTGGAATTGCTACCTGCTGACACCATATCATTAAAAACAAAGATATACACTTCAAACATTGGAACCCCCCCCCCCCCTCCAAGAAGTCTCAAAAATTTCGCCATATTTTCCCTTGAATAAAGGTGGGAAAACTTTGAGAATTCAGTAATGTGATTTGTTTACTTTTTTTAGCGATTTTGTAGAGGAATCAGATATGGCTGGATTTGGCTGGTTCAAATAAATAAAGGGGAATAATTTTTGGCCAGTTTTGGCTGGTCTAAAGATTAAAGGGTTAAACCATTATAATCTTGCATTTTATACCCATGTCAGAGATCATATCAGGCAAGGTTGTTTCCTGCTTTAGCAACACATCAAAATGATTTAAAGTAAAATATAAAACTGAATAGAAAATTGCAAAAGGACAAATTACTCTAGTAAATAGCTACTTTATCATTGTCTGTCCATAAAGGGATGAAATAGAGCTGCCACTGACATTTGAAATTAGAATACTGAGGTACAGTATGGTTATATAATTTACTCATAAATTATAAAGCTCAATTTATACATAAATTATGATATAAAGTAATTACTAAATAAATAATGAAGTATTTTTAACTATATTATATAAGCATTTGAAAGAAATAAGTTATAACTTTGAAAATGATAGCCCTGTAAGTAAATATATAACAAATTTGAACCACATGTGTGTGTAAAAGATAAGTTTCAGTGCAGCGAAAATAAATTCAGGAAGTAGGTGAAATGTGTTCAGGCACTTCTAGAATTAGGAAGTTACCAGACCTTACCTAATCCATTACATTTTGCTGTAGCTCTGTTTCGTTCAATTAAGCCCATGATGGTAGCTAGTCAAATGCTTTGCAACAATTTCCAGTTGTGAACTACAATTTTACTCAGCATATTCAGATTTCTTTTCAAGTCCATCTTCAGCAGCTTATTAGCTCTAGACATATCAATCTTATATATATATGATCTGTTGAAATATACCATGTAAAACTAAACTGACATAAAACACCTGCAACAAGATTATTTATAGGCCTATTTATAGGACTGATCAAATTCATGGAGCAATACAGGTGTTTAACATTTTACTGACCATAGTCAAATGTTAAACAATAGACAGGTTATTCATGCCAAACTGCCAGGTGAATGAAAATCATGAATTGATATTGAATGAGACTATTCTGTATTTTCCTTCAGATTAATTATCATTTGAGTTTGGCAGACTCACAACTGGATTTAAATTGATTTAATCCTTTTGCTACCATATTTGTTATAATAACACTTTGTTGTATTTAATTTTGAAAACAATGAAAAATTTGGCAAAATAACTTATTAGTCATTATTAAACTGGTGTTTTGAAATATAAATTAGCATGAAATTTGGATGGAAGGGTTTAACTTTGATCACTTTGAAATAGGAAGATCGTGCAGGTGGCACGTAAAAAGCACCCACTACACTCACGGAGTGGTTGGCGTTAGGAAGGGCATCCAGCTGTAGAAACATTGCCAGATAAGACTGGAGCCTGGTGCAGCCTTCTGGCTTCCCAGATCTCCGGTGAACCATCCAACCCATGCTAGCATGGAGAATGGACGTTAAACGATGATGATGATGATGATGATGTATCATACGGTGATAGGTTAGTATTAAAAAGGTTAATCATTTATTCATAGGGAATAATCAGACAAAAATTGACTGTGAAAAACTGGATGTTTGTTGCAGGAAAGGAGTGACAGGCTAATTTTTAATATCTTCATTAGCAACATGTGATAGACATGTCATGCTTGCTTCATGTTATGAAAGTCATAATATTTGTCTCAGAAAAGAAGTATTGAGAACTTAAAATTAAATGGAAATGTTAATTTATTGGCATTTAAATTCATTTCCATATTCTGAAGTGGTAAGCATGTCATATTTCTTATGAAAGTCATGATATTTCAGTGCTCTCTCAGAAAAGAAGTATTGCGAACTTAAATAATTTAAATGGAAATGTTTGTTAGTTTATTGGCATTTAAATTTATTCCCACATTCTCAAGTGGACTGTTGACCACAATGTTGATATGGAAAAGCTGTTTATATCAGTTTTAAAATTCAGTGTACTAAAGTTTTTTGTTTTTTTTTAAAGTATTGGGTTGTCCAGAAAGTGTGTGCCGATTTATAGTAGTTTACATTTCGACTTATTTTAGAACATGGTTGAGTCCATAAAATAGGATTTGACTACACCTCCATTTAGAGTACAGTTTAAGCCATCTTTTCGTGGAAGAAGATTTATGTTCCTATAACCTGTGTTAATTCTGTAACCCTTTAAAATGGAAGATAAGAAAGTTCATTTTCGGCACTTGATGCTTTGGGAATAAGACAAAAATTGCTGCAGCTTGGCTGGGATGTGTTACCCCACCCTCCATATTCACCAACATTGCTTCTTCGGATTTCCACTTATTCAGGTCTCTGCAGAATAGTCTTAATGATAAAAATTTTAATTCGTTGGATGATGTAAAAAGATACCTTGATGAATTCTTTGCCATAAAACCACCTCAATTCTGGGAAGAGGATATTTTCAGGTTAAAAGAAAGATGGAGACATGCAACAAAGTGGTTCATATTTGGTTCTTGCCTTTAAAAATCGGCTTGAACTTCCCAGACAACCCAATATAATATTGTTTGAGAACAAGTTTTGTGTATATAATCCAGGTTCTCAGCCAAATGAGGGACATGAAAATAACTTGGTTCCTAGTTATTAACCACCATTCCATGGCAAGACCATATTCGTTTTAACCTTTAAGCAGTTAAACTGACTGTATCTCTTTCTCTCTTTCTCTTTCTCTTTTTTCAGTCATTTGACTGCGGCCATGCTGGAGCACCACCTTTAATCGAGCAAATCGACCCCGGGACTTATTCTTTGTAAGCCCAGTACTTATTCTATCGGTCTCTTTTTGCCGAACCGCTAAATGACGGGGACATAAACACACCAGCATCGGTTGTCAAGCAATGCTAGGGGGACAAACACAGACACACAAACACACACATACATACATATATACATATATACGACGGACTTCTTTCAGTTTCCGTCTACCAAATCCACTCACAAGGCTTTGGTCGGCCCGAGGCTATAGTAGAAGACACTTGCCCAAGGTGCCACGCAGTGGGACTGAACCCGGAACCATGTGGTTGGTAAACAAGCTACTTACCACACAGCCACTCGTCCAAATACTAATGTTTTACGTTCAAACCAACTAGATCTGGCCTCTCACACTTATCCTACATTGTCATTCTAAAAATAAATAACCACATATAGGCACAGGCATGCCTGTGTGGTATGAAACTTGCTTTCCAATCACATGGTTCTGGGTTCAGTCCCACTGTGTGGCACCTTGGGAAAGTGTCTTCTACTATAACCTCGGACTGACCAAAACCTTGTGAGTGGATTTGGTAGATGAAAACTGAAAGAAGCTTGTGTGTGTAGATATATATATATATATATATATATATATATATATATATATATATATATATGTATGTCTGTTCCCCCCCCCACCATTGCTTGGCAACTGATGTTGGTGTGTTTACGTCCCTGTAACTTAGTGCTTTGACATCAGAGATTGCTACAATAAGTACTAGGCTTACAAAGAATAAGTCCTGGGGCCAATTTGTTCATCTGAAGGCAGTGCTCCAACATGGTCACATGACTGAAACAAGTAAAATAATAATATAAAAAAACATCATTGAAATATCAACATTACAAGATAATGCATTCATTCAAAAACAATGTAAATAAATAAGCATTACATTTGAATAATCTGAATGCTAAAGGGTTAAACATAAAAATATACTTCACTTTGCTAAATTATTTCATTCTTGCTGACTTTCAAACAGTTATATGCAAATTAGCTTACCTGTTATCAGTATATTTTTATGTAGATGTAATTTGCAAGCTCCCTGTACAATGTCAGTGGACTTTGATAATGATTTGTGTTAGAAACCATTATGGTTAATCTAACATCTATGTTGCTTAGCCATTATTCACTTCAGTATGTTTTAGTATTGTGATACAATAAATTTAACATGAAACACTAGTTAATAGAGAAAATACTAAAAGGTGAATCTGGTTTTTCTTTTGTAATGAAATAACTAAGTCTGTTGTTCCGGTCAGTCCACTCCTAGAATAATTACAAATTCTTGGTAACACAATTTACTGGTTTGATTTACAAAGGTTGTAGTAAATGGTTTTCACAACAGGCTGAATAATTTAGTTTAGGTTATATCAACAACTGCTGTATAATTTCTACATGCAGTAACGTATCATATAGACTATCTTCTGATTTTATTTTTACAAATGTGTTGCTCCTGTCCAATTATGAGAAAAATTAACATTTGATTCGAGATAAAATTTGTACCATAATAATAAGGCAAGGTATATTACAAAGGAAATTTTTTACTCCTGTTATTCATCTTTTATTTTTGTAAGGGAGTTATATTATGTTTACAGTTAGTCAATCTTACAAGGATTTTTAGAGTTTTAATCTAAAATGTTAAAACGGTAAGTTTTCCAGGGTTCAGTTAGTGTGTCCAACTCTTATTGTATTTTTTGATTTTTTTTCCTTCTTTTTTTTTTTTTGGTATGTGTTTGTGTTTAATGCTGTTGACAAATGGACATCTCTTCTAACCAAATTTTGATGATCCTGAAGCTCCTTGTATCCCATTGATTTCTTTTAATATATATATATATTTTGGTATTTTTTTTCTCTTTCCTTGCAGGTTATTTGCAACACTGCTCCTCCACATGTTTTCTATCTTCCTCCTTTTCTAATTGTGACTACTACCCTCCTTGTAATCCCCTTCCTCACACTCATTTTATTTCTCTCATGGTATCTACCCATTAACATTAACTAAAACTTTTTCTCTTTTACAGGATACCTCCTGCAGGCTAACTGAGCCTACTTCCAAGTTTTCTTGTGATTCCTCATTTATTCACAATCTATCCATAGTATACCCCTTACTAATTCTACTGCTGTGTCATCTCATTTCATTTATCCTCAATTTCTTCTCCCACTAATTACTCATAAGTTCCACACTGCGATTTACTTTTTGCTAGTCATCACCAATATTTGTACTTCTTGCTGGCACTCTTCAAAATAATTGCTTTCAAATTTGGCAGATTTTTTATTAAATCTTAAATAAATATCATCAGAAGGCTTTAGGCACTGCATTTTATAGTGCATCAAGTGATAAACATCTCAGTAAGAAAAATTTTTCAGTTTTGAAAATTACAAATGATACCTGATTATTAATAAAACATTTCTTGATTAATGTTAATGATACTTTGTATATGTTCATCAAAAAAAAAAAGAGAAAAGAAAAGATTTATTTATTTTATATATTAGCTTTCCTTGGACAATGTATAAAGTATTACTTTAATTAATTCTTTTTATAATGTTTCACCTGCTACCATGTGTAAATAAATACATTTTAATCTAGATTTTAATTCAAATTTTTAATGCAGCTTCCCAATTTTTAAAATTGTTAAAGCATCTTAGTTTCTGGAGAGCTCTAATTGCATATTTTTTTTTTCTTTCAAATCTATGTTGGGTGTTATTCATGATGAAATTAAAGTTGCATTGTTAATTCGACTGGTAATTTACCTGTTCATGTTATTGGCCACTTTGAAAATATCAGCTGCTATTATACACAGTTTTAAGATATATTTGTATGGATTATCCTACTTAATCATTCTATATCTTCATCATTTTATTTTCACTTTTCCAATACTAACTTTATAATTGCTCAAGCATTGAGATTGCAATAACTGTGTTGTATAAAAAAAAGATATGTCAGCAGTGCATAATTCCTTCTGAAATCAACAATTAAAAACTCACTTTACATTTTTACAGTCTTTTTTTTCTAATACTGAATTTGCTTTTGGAGAAGACACAATTTGATTTTCCCATCAATAAAAATTGGAAGATTTAGACTATTTCTCCTTAAGTCATCTGTTCAGTTTGAGGGAACCATAAGTGTGCTAGGCTTGTATAATATATAGGTGTATTGCTAAGAAACACCTGAAAGCTTGCTTGATTGCCATGAAACCTGCAACTCTATTATATGCTATTAGTATGTAATGTAACATCTGATAGTTAGCATGTTAGTAAACAGATGAAATATTTTAATTGTCAGTAACAGCAGGGAATGAACCAGATATTTTCCTTCTGTTCCATATGTTGGACTATTTTTGATTCTGCTAGCTTTTATGCATGCATTTTCTGCAATTCAGTTGTTTGTCTCCTTTCAGTAACTGGTAATTAGTAAAAATTTAGTCGTATAAAAGACTTGCCATATGTCATTAGGGCAAGAACATGAAACCAGCAAGTGGTACTAATATTGTGGCAAATCAATTGTATGCTGTTAATTTACCAAGAACCAAATATATTCAATCATGAAATACTTTCTTTCAGTCTTTTTGTTGTGTTACTTCTTCAACACAGTAGTGTAGCATCATTTTAGCCATTACTCAAAAGTGAAACCCCACCCACCCCCACTTAAAATTTTTTTTGTTTAATTATCTATTCTATATCTAGTTTATGAAACAGTTTTATGTACATATCACTTTTAAGTAATGGTATAAATTTATGTTACGATCCAGTTTTTGTTACTTTTGACCTGAGGGGAAAATAAGGTTGTTTCTCCATATTGCCATAGATTGTAACTATATAATTTTAAACATAATGTATACTTTTGATAGAAATTTTTTTCTTGAGTCATAGATATTTTGGAAAACTTGACAAAATTCCTTGTAATACTTTTGTTATTTTGAGTTAAAATCCTGCTGGGGTTGACTTTCAGCTAACTGGACTCAGTAAAAGCCAAGAATTCAGTTTTTTTTTTAAAGTTCTGGTTTATTTTTACTGATCAGACGTTCCAACCATAACCATCCCATTTTTGATCTTTCAGACAGTGAATCTATGGTCTCTCTCTCAGAGCTGATGGGGGCTGAAGTGAATTAAATTAGGCTATTTGGAGCAGGTTAAGGGACTATTTGAGATTCCTCATTTGGATTGTTAGTATACCAGTCAAGTGCTAAGCTTTATTAAGTAAACACACATGTATCACAAAATTTGTGGCTTTGTACCAGATTGAGAAACCCTGTTATATGTGAGGGATACTTCTGTCAAATACATTGTATGAATATTCAGTTTTTGTTAAATGACCTTCACAAATAATTTCTTTATATTAATGAAATGTATGTGCTGTACATTAGCTCACTCACTCCTCTCAAATTAACGCTACCTGAACAGGTGCACATTGCACCAAATGTCAGGTTTCACAGTGATTGCTGAGCAATATGAGATGTGTTTTGCTCAAGAACACAATGCACTACCCAGTCCAGAAAATGAAACCACAATCTCACGATTGTGAGTACAGCGCCCTTACCATTAGGCCATGCATCCTCACTATGTTATCTGTCTATCCATTCACAGACACACACATACACTCACAATTTGATATTCCAGTGATCTGATGAGCTAGCTTTCTTCATCTGCAATGGTTTGTGAATATACAATTGTATAATGTGTAGCGTGCATATCAATATGGACATGTAAACAATTTATTATACACTGAAATTTATTATTGCGTTAAGAAGGCTGTGAAATGGCCAGTTGAAGAATTCTTTTTGTCTCCAAGATGATGGCAAAACAGCTGTGATGTATTAAATTCCTCATAACGTTTAGTGACCTTTTCTTTCAAGATGAAATCCAACCAAAACTGACTTTCCTTTCCAGTACACTTTAGCCAGAAATTATCAGTTATATACACTTCCCTGACAAACTTGTAATCATTTCTATACTGTAATATATGCTAATAAGTGATTTGTCAGTGTACAGTAATAATGGCAATCTTTCGGAAGAAGGAACAACACTAATGTCCAGCCTTTTTCTTTGTATTCAAAGCTTAGATCCCTTTGGAGATGGTTTTTCCTTTTATTCATGTGGAGCTTAATCAAAACAACTGTGAACATAAGATGTACTTATCCCCACCACAACACATACTAAAAGAAAGTCTCAAAAATAATCACCCAAGGCCCTATGTAGGAAGTTGGGCCTTCTATAAGCTAATATTACACACTTTGATGCACTAAGCTCTTTTCATGAATATGCATTTCTAAAATTGGGGTGTATCTAATGTGCCTGTGTGTCTTTCATGTCATCAAATATGGTAGCTTATTTAATCAGTCACACCCTCAACCTCAGAATTTGTGGATTGGACTCCTTATTGGAAATCATCATCATCATATAATTTGAGACCAAAACATTTAGAATAACTATTATTGTCCTTTCAGGTCACTTTGTATTTTAAGAATTTTCTAATATTTTCTTTTCAATTTTTAAAATTTTCTTTTTTTCTTTCAAGTCAATCTTTCTTGTTTATTTCTTAATGTATAGTGCAAATTTCATCTATTTCTGAATTGTTTCCGTCACTTTATTGAAAATTTTCGTCTTTGTGTACATTGAATACATTAGGAAGCAATGGAAATGAAGCTTTATCCTTTCAGCAAATGATTCATCAAAATTAATGCTTTTAGTATATTAGCTTTATATCACATAACATTGACTTCAACATGTTGAATGTAATCCAGTGTTAGAGAATTTGCATTTTTCATTTTTTTTTTCTCTTTTCTTTTACTCATGTTCAAGAAACCAAACTAACATTTTCCAGGAGATTTAAAAACGGAATTAGTTCAGTGTAGGACTCTTCCCTCAGGCTTATTGGATTGGAGTGCTACCTATTTTTTTCATATTTATGGAAGTATTCTCCTCTTTTCAGAGAAGCTACCATTGCTCATAATTCTTTAGTGTTGCCAATTGCCCATAGCGCTTGATCTGCTGTCATCCACAAATCATATTTCATATTGAAACAAACACACACGCACACATTCTCTATCTCCCCCTCTCTCTCTTTATTGTATTTTACATTTTGTTCTGTAATTCTAGATTTCAATTAATCACTGAAGTAATCTTCCTAATGTTGATACACT